>NC_138770.1:426142340-426372340 GCF_965119305.1 Pelophylax lessonae
ATTTTTACAATATATTGCTTATTTTTCATTTACCCATTTGCACCAATGTTCACTTGCCCATAAAGTCCCAATCTTCCTGGTTTAAGGCACCAAAAAAACCCTTCCATATTCCTTACAGGGACGGTGGCAGAACCTACTTTCTGTATGTGAGCAAAAGAAAAAAACCCCCCTGGCCACTTCCATGTATTTCTTCCACATTGAGTCCACTACCCAAGCTGGTGGTGACTTAGACATTTCAGTTTGGTCATGCTCAAAGGGCGTTGTCCTGTTCCAGATGCAAGGATGTAGCCCCTTGTATGGTGCTGGAGAAGAAGAAACTAGAGCTATTTTGTTTGATAATGGTAGCAATAAGGTAGACACTTGGATATCTGAAATCCTTCTCCCAGATGTGATATCCTTAGGATATACTACTTTATTGTCATGGAAAATATTGAGGAAGTCTTGCTCAGAAGAATGGAGGAGTGGGACAACCTTCCCAACACTAGTTGCACTGAAAGTTCTAGGGGGAAGGAACGATCTGTACAGGCCTTTCGGAATTTGTTTACCAAGATGTGCAGCGGTCCATGGATCTCAGGAAGTGGTAATCTGACCAAGACTTGACTACCACTTTATCCCTTATCTCGGCTTACTTGCAGACATCTTAATCTTTACAGTCAGGAGCAGAGGATTCCATCCTTAAATTCTTTGAGGTTTCCTATGTTCTAGTATACCTGAAGTTTGTAGCAGGTGCCCTGGAATTCCATACTTGGTCTCCCAGCTGCTAGATCTAACTTTGCTGAATTTGGATAAACTTGGCCCCACCGTATAAAGTCTGAAATCTCAGGATGGAGAATAGGAGGTTCTTGGGCCAAAGACTACTTGAGGGCACCGCTGCCGGCAAGGCCACCAGGACATTATAGCCTGGACAACTATGGATCCTAATGAGGAGCTTGGAAACCACTGGGTCTGGTGGCTATATAGGCCAACCTGCTGACCCAACTGGATGTTAGTAGATAAACTGCTTCAAATTCTGGGAAACTCCTTCTTGAAGGAATAACTTCCTTGACCATAGAGGTTACTGTCAGGTTGAGATCCATTGAACTGCTTGTTGGTCTAGAGACACACTCTTGACATCCAAGACTTTGTATCTTACAGTGTCTGACAGGAAGATCCGGGGAGCCAGAACACAAAGAACGATGATATAAGACAGGTTCTACTGTTGGCAAATCTGAAAGGGAAATACCTTTGACAAAAGTTTAATATTGTATTCTTTCTTGCCATGAAGATAGGAGATTACCATTACCATCTGTTTGGAGCATAACTGAGGCCTCCTAGGCTGTGTTGCCCAAATGACTTCACCGCTTGGGGATCACTGCACCCCTGATGTTAGCTACTTTGTCGTCCATTGACATATGTCATTGACCTTGAGCTAGGAGGTCACTGAGGTGAATACTAAGAAAGTAAATATATTGTGATGATTGGTATGCCAGGAAGCTGATGAAATCTGAAAAGATTAACTATCCTTAGCAACCACCAACGGGACTCATATGTGGGGTCATCTTCTATGGAGTAGGAAGCAAATCTTCCATTACTTTAGAAGGTCAGATTATAATGTTCTCAATCTTCCAGTGAGTCCAACCGACTGCATGGATTACTGCAGTCTACTTCTCGATCATTTGAAACCATTGGATATGAACAGATGGTATAGAGCTAGGACTTGCCCCAAGTGAGAACCTAAAACTGTCACCTTCTGTGAGGGCAACTCTACAGTATTCTCCTGAGTGTCCAAAATGTCATTGATAAAATTAGATGAGTTGGCCTTCCCCAGCTGATGATGGGTCCAAATTTGATCTGAGTCTGAATCAGAATTTGCCTGGACCTGGAGGATGATGAGCCCCCCGCAGGCTGTTGTCCAGCTATAGAACACGCTTCCTTTCTTTCCGCAAGATGGCAGCTACTGAAAGCAATGTTCTGGAAAAATGTCTTCAGTATGTGGAAAGACCAAAGGTTGTTGAATAGACCTGTAGTAAAACTCTCAGAAGCATGGGTTTACCAAAAAGTGTATGTACACATCAGCTAGATCTAAAGAAAACTATAGCTGCTTTATCTGATTATTTGAGTGATTGTTCTCAATAACTCCATATGAAGTTTTGGATTTTGATTCTTCATTCCATTTCCTGCCTAAACCTGCTTTTCGACTAACACTGGATCGATGGCTCACTGTTGGAACAAGATTTGGTAACATTTGCTTAAAGCTTTAAAGAACCATAGTAGGAATAAGAGAAGTTGAAAGAGTGTAAAGAAAATTCCAATGACTTCCTTACTGCACAGGCCCCACCGATCCTGAGCCTCCTCTGCCCAAATTTGCGATAATTCCTGCAATAACACCTACTGGGCAAATTTGAGTGAAAGGAATTTTGCTGCTCCTAGTGAGAAGCAGAATTGGATTTAGGCGACCAAAGAAAGACAATTATGGATCTTTCAATCTCTTCTATAGCTCTTCTCGAGCCTTGTCACCTACTCTTTGTTCTGGACCTTGGTGACTAGCCTAAGGGATTAGTCCCAAATCTAGACATCACTGATTCCATCTTGAACAGCAGTCAATTCACTTTAGAAAGAGGCAAATGCAGTCAGTGGGTTAAGCCATAGGGCTTGACTAATCACACAGAATACTAGGGGACAGCATACTGCATCACTGGTCACTTTATTTTCACTCAGGGATCACACACCACAGATTCTTCTTATTGGTCCAGTTTGCCTTCAACTCTTCTGCTGAGAATTATATAGCCTTGGCTACTGAAGTAAACTCCCATGCAGGCCACACAACACTACCTAATGGTAGAATACACCTAATTTCTAAATCCATATTGCAGTTCCCATGCCACTGCAAAGGATATTGCATCTCCCGTTGGCAGACTGGCACTTCTGGTAAGTCTGATGAAGATTCCTTGGCCCACTGCCTCTGAAGCCAGGCTTTACAGAAAGGATCTTGCATCCCCTGCTAGCATGAAGACACATCTAGCCAATCTGATGAAAGCTCCTTGGCCCACTGCTTTTGAGGCAGAGGTACCCTTTAAACAAACTGATATGCAACTTGGCATAGCATCTTGGCGGGCACGTTAGCTAACCACACTTCCCATACCGCCCAGGATGGTCCTTATTGTTATTGTCTTTAGTCTGCCCCTCCTGGCAGCACCTTGAATGTATAGTGGTTTTCTTGAGAGCCAGAGAGGAACAAGTTGCCTCTTTTCCTTTGGAGAGTGGTTCTGGTATTAAGGGCTGGAAAGTTTTAAAGTTTTACCATCCATACTGCCTACGCACTCTTTTATTTATTTATTTATTTTAGTATAGTATACTTACCTGACCCTCACCTTAATGATCATGACTGGTCTTTGGGTAAGCTCATACCTCAAGGATATGAGCTGCAGGTTTGTGGTCATAATAATAACCTGGAAGTACTGGCCAGGACATTAGCATTAATATACTCTCGGTGTCCATCCACACATCCATCTGCAGACATTGAAGCAGCAAATGGACCAATATGCTATTTTGAGCAAGGATTAACCCCTTTAGAAAAAGTACTTACCAATAGATGTGTAATAGACAAATTATTTAAGGCACTGTAAACTTAAGCAGAGCACTGAACTTCACTCCAGCATTTGGACATAGCAGGTTAATGCATAACAATCATTAAACACTTAGCAGCCCTTAACGTATAGCAGCCATCAACGTTAAGCAGCCAAAATCAAGCATTAAACACATAGCAGCCATACAACGCATAGTAGTCAATAAAACTGAAGCATTACTATATCATAAGCAGCACAAGCAAGGGTTAATATACTTCAGACCAACAGCTCTGGCAGGATAACCTAGACTAGGCCCCTGGTCTGCAAATGGTGAAAACAGCAAACCCAGGTATTAGAGCATTAAACAGTAAACTAAACCTGCAGAGCCAGGCATCGCTGAGTTAATAGGAAAGACTCAACTTTGCACAGCAAATGCCTATATATCAGGCCATGGATTAGCAGTACTGCAGACAAAACAAAACCTGTGAGGCATTAATGAAACAAACAGAACTATAACAGTAAGTTACCCTACTTTGGCATCCTGACGTATTAACCGCATAATAATCATGACAAACCATGACAGCCTATGGTTTAGCTTACCTACCTGTGCAGCACACATCCCTGACTGGATTTAAGGTGATGGGAGAGGCTGGATTCCTGAACAGGTGGCCACCAATACACCCCTAGGCAGCCACCCGGGGCTCCCTACCGTGAGACGGAAGTTATCCCTACGCTATTTTGCTGCTCTCTGTTGATCACAAGTCTGCCGAGCACCATCCCATCCACACATCCATCTGGAAAGAGCAGCCTGCAGAACATCAACAGGAAGTAGATAAGGAGCCATCTTAGAAGTGGGCAGCCGCCCTAACAACAATGCCAGCATTTTGCAAGGAAAACAAAACATACACAGAGCGCCAGGTTAACCAAACAACAAGGCAGAGCTGTTTTACCTGCATCCAAAGAATAGTATCCTGCACCCCAGTATTGGGGGAAGTCTCCCTTGTATAGCTGGTTTACACCCGAACAGAGGGAGCTTCGTCACATGAGAGGCTGAACCTGTGCGGCTGGCAAGATAAATCCAGCAAGGTGCGGGCTAAAATTAAAAACCTTCTTCCCATAGTTATAACCGGTTGAGCATTTGAGGAACAAAAAGAGAATGCCGCCTTGGGGGAGGCGACTCATTCATATAGTATAACCAGTCCTGATTGGGTAAGGGGCGAAGCCTATACCCATACGTATATGCTGTCATGCTTGTGTCAGTAAAATTAATATTTGCTTTTGGGGTTAATATGGCTTTCCTAAGGATCATCTGCTACACATCTGCGTTGATTTATCTAATTATATTATAAAGGGTTGCAGCAGGTGGAGCTGTAACAGGCAAAAGTTGACAAAAACAAAAACACTTAACCACTTCAATACAGGGCACTTTCACTCCCTTCCTGCCCAGGCCAAATTTCAGCTTTTAGTGCTGTTGCATTTTGAATGACAATTGCGCAGTTATGCAACACTGTACCTAAACCAAATTTATGTCATTTTTTTCCCCACAAATAGAGCTTTCTTTTGGTGGTATTTGATCACCGCAAGTTTTTTTATTTTTTGCTAAACAAATAAAAAAAAGACCAAAAAGTTTGAAAAAAAAAAAGTTTTTTTGTTTATGGTATACAAGTTTGTAAATTGATAAATTTTTTCCTGCGCTGATGAGCACTGATGAGGCTGCCCTGATGGGGTGGCACTAATATGCGGCACTGATAGGCAGCACTGATGGGCACTGATATGTGGCACTGATAGGTAGCACTGATACGCAGCATTGGTGGGCACTGATAGGCGGCACAGCTGGGCACTGATAGGCGGCATTGATGGGCACTGATAGGTGACACGGATGGGCACTGATAGGCGGCACTGCTGGGCACTGATAGGCGGCACTGATCTGCACTGATGTGCGGCACTGAAGGGCACTAATGGGCACTGATAGGCGGCACTGGTGGGCAATAATGGGCACTGGTGGGCAGCAATGATAGATGGCAATGATGGTCACTGGTGGGCAGCCCTGATGGGAAGGGCACTGGCGGGCAGCACTGATGGTGAGGGCACTGGCAGGCTCCCTGAGCCCTGATTTCCATCCCTGGTGGCCATGGTGGGCATTCCTGGGGTCATGGGTGGGCATCCCTGGGGTCATAGGTAGGCATCCCTGGTGGTTCTATTGGCAACCCCCCCCCCCCCTGAGGGTCTGCACTGGTGATCAATGATCTGATTACCAGTGCAGACCCCCCCTCTGTCAGGCACAAACTAAGGAAAGCCGATCAATGGCTCTTCCTGTGTACTATGTGACCAGCTGTGATTGGACACAGCTGGTCACATGGTAAAGAGCCTAGATCAGAGATGCGGTGTGTCATGCCACATCACCGATCGCCACTCATATGATGTCCGTTCAGGATAATGCAACCACTTTCCCGCCGACAATCGCCTATAGGTCGGGCGGGAAGTGGTTAAGCTAAATACACATTATACAACTTTCTTTAGATTTTTTTTTTTAGATTCACCAAAACCATATAATATGAAGTCAAACCTAAACACTTTCAATCTGTATGCAATCAGGCAGGCCCTTGCACTACATAGTTGAAGGTAAATCTAAAGGAAATTTAACAATAAAAGTTTTAGGTGGACAGGGATTGAGTCAGAAATTATGGCAATAGCATTGCCATAATTGAATAACTTTAACCTAACTACCTATAACAAACATATCACATTTCGGTGGAGCAGTGCTGATTTATAATCAGATAAAGAAACAGATTTGAAATATTTGCAGCACACCAGGCCTGTAAACACAAAATTCTATGTGTAGAGTGCAGTTTCTAGCAACCAATCAGAATTCATCCTGGCCCACTGGTACTTTGCTGAAAGCTTCTTTCTGGTTGCTGTGGGTTTCCAAATGTATTTTCTTTTTTTTTTTTTTTTTTTTTGCCTTTGCAATATGGGTTCATATGAACACGATCACATTTTAAAAATTGTAAATGCATATAACAGTATTGTTTTCTGGAAGTAGGCATGATAATAATTTGTGAAAACATTAACCCTCAACAGGAGTAAAAATAATGGTGTAAGTATTTGTGAATATTTTGATTACTAAAAATACCATTGTTCCCTTTTATAAAGACTCAGCTGCATAGTAAGATGCAGTATATTTTGGCATTGGCCTGCAGGGCACAGACAAGCAGCTGTACATTCCTGCTTATTCACTGGTGAACAGGATCTGTGACAGTCTAAAGTAAGCCCCATCATAACATGCCATTGGGATACTGCCACTCTCTATACTATATCCAGTGTCGGCAGAAATAGTAGAGCCATTTCACTGACTATTGGCTGGAGCCAAAGCTAAATGTGTGTGTCTGAAGCAGATAGGGTATTCCTGGGTCTCCATGTCTCTAGAGTAATGACTGCTGAAGAATACCTGCAATTATGATGTTAAATCTAGTTTTTTTTATTTTCTTTTTTCACAATTTGGCCTTCTGTCAACAACAAAGCTTTAGCCCAACATGCCACCTGGACCAAACTCATGGATTAATTTGTGATGAATGTCCTCCTGGATACACAGGACCACGCTGTGAACGGTAAGAGCATTTTCACTTATTGGGATATATTTGTAAAGCAATGAATTTGACATTCCCAGAGTATTCACTGTTGACATATCTCACTAGTGCATGCATTTTAAATGATAGCGACTGATTTACCTATACTAATATAAATATTTAGTAAATGCTACATTTACCATTTTATAAATATGCATTTTTGTTACTTCACTTCAATGCTTACATTGTACCTACTTGTGCACACAATATATTGTATACACACAGTACATTACACATGCTAATATTGCATATTTATTACAGATTTTTACATTCAGATTCAGAACACTTTATTTATCTCAAATGAAAATTATTAACTCATTGTGCTTTTTCTAATTCTTCATTAAACTCCAATATACAACATAGTAAACAAATGTCCAGTTTAGCTAAATTTGAATGCATTTTAATTACCTACACCAAAAAAAGTTTGTTTTGTTGAACTCTCAAACGCATTAATATTTAAGGGGGCTTTTACTTCTAATTTTTTTTAATTTTTAAAAACTGTATCTGAAATATATTCTATGTATGGGATCAAAATATGTCAGAGTATTTTGGCAGTTTTTTACTGGCCTTGAATAATTAAAAAAAAAAAAAAAAAAAAGCAATGATAATATTCAAAGTGCAGCAAACCATCCAATAGGTGTTTAGTTTACCAGAGCTAGGCTAGTGAAAAGTAAGTTGTGATTAGCTGCTGCGACTTTCTGCACTTTGCTCCTTGCCTTAGTAATTAAGTACATGACATATTTATCACTCTTATCTGTTGTCGTGTACTATATATATATATATATATATATATATATTATAATATATATATATATATATATATATTATAATATATATATATATATATATATATATATATATATATATATATATATATATATATATATATATATATATATATATATATAATTTATATATATAAAATCCTACAAGCTGATTTATATTGTCCATATTTGTATACTAATGCAAATACACTGTAAATATGAATCCATTGCTACATGTTACATTTTGGTTTTGGTTTGGATTAGAACAATATATTTTAAGCTCATTTTAATTTTAGACTTTACATGCTCAAAAGCAACAGCTGAAATACACATCTCTAGAGATCAAGTTTCAGTTGCAAACCTCTTATGGTAAAGTGTTACAAAGGGAACAACTGGATCATGATGTCAGCTAACACAAGCAGAATTCTATACAGTTTTTTTTTTTTTTTTAATGTATACTGTATATTTGTTTGTACATACACTAATATGTTAGTAACAGGTTCTCTTTAGGTGGTCAGGAAGGGGCCTCATGACCAAGGCTACAAGGGTGATGCCATATATTTTATTGACAATTTTCTGAAATAAAATTGAAAAGGGGGCACAGCCTCCATAAACCTGTTATAGAACTCTATTATTTTGTATGTCAGATATATGGGTCTCATGGTAACCTTTTGGAATCTTTGTTCTGGCATAGCCTCATAGTACTATTGATGTTTAGGCTTCATATCCTCTTTACTGTTACTAGTTACATGCATCTTCTAGCAGTCTTTTGGTAAGGTTTTGGTCCCAATGCAATCAATTGGTTATGTAAAATGTGCTGTTATAGCCTACTTTCAGGAATTGTGCATTTCCCATAGCTCTCATTCCCTCATAAAACTTGCACTACTCCTATAACCATAGAGTGGAACTAAAATTTCATGTTCACCTTCCTTCTCATGATGCAACGTCCACAAAATCTCTCGCTGGCTCCAGCATAATCGTTTGGCTATGTTCAATGTTTGGCACCTTTGGCACCTTTGGCCATCTTGATTGGCCAGCTCAAGATGATGCAACTTCCACTGATGCATGTGGGAGTTAATTTATCCTGGTACCAAGTCTGAGATTATTTATTGGTTGTACATGTAACGTTAAAAAACCATACCCCGTGAAGAAACCATACCCTCGTCACTTCCGGTTTGAAACAGCTGAGCAGCGCAGCAGTGCGCATGCTCAGAGCCCCAGATACACAATTGAACATGAGAGAATTTGAGAAGTGCCCATGCTCGGTGGGCATGAAATTATCACGTCACTGTGTCTAATGTTATACTTGCGACGGGTAAATTAAAACACTTCGTCTGCAACATCAATCATCTCCTCTGCTATCGCTGTAACTTCCCTCATGTCCGGTAATAAATATAAAAGCGGCAGCGGGTGTATGAGATGTAAATGACGGCGATCGCGGCTCCGTGATCCGCTTTTATATTTATTACCGGAGATGAGGGAAGTGACAGGGGGAAGAGCGGAGATGATTTATGTTGCAGAGGAGCTGTATTAATGTAAGCGCCGCAAGTTTAACTACCGTGAGAAATCCATACCCTCCGTAGGTGCACCGGAAGTGAAGAGGGTATGGTTTTCTCACGGGTATGGTTTTTTCACGGAACAGTACACATGCTCAGCTCCTGTACTTTATAAAGAAATTTTCAAGCAGGCAGTTAAGATGCTTGTATTGCTGAAGAGTCTTAATATGTCCCTACTGCAATAAAAAGCTAACATTTTTTTTAAATTCAAGTTCGGTTTAAAAGTAGAACTAAAGGCAAAACTTTTTTGGTAGTTTAGGGAACAGTTGTGACCACTGTCAAGTTTATTTTGCTATCCCCAGTAGGGAGATTTCCCTTCACTTCCTGTCCATTAGTCAAAACAGGAAGTGAGAGGAAATAGTCCCATACTGAGGGAGTCCCTGGTTGTCCCCCAATCAGATAGTAAGTAAGTAAGTAAGTAATCACTGTAACAGCAAAAAAAAAAAAAAACCTCCCCTTAAATACCTCTTTTCCAAGTAGGCCTGATTTACTAAAGTAAATTCTTTATGTACACCCACATAAATAACACAATCCCTGGACCTATTAAACCATGCTGTAATGCTCAGTGTGTACAGTGTGATCCTAGCTTGCCATGTGCATTGAACATCCAAATAATTAAATAAATACAACATTAATGTGCTGCACCTAAATAATAAACCTAAAAAATAAAAAGATAATAATTAAAGATAAACAGACAAAAATAAATAATACATTCAATGTCAAAGTTTTTTTGTATAATCCACTCTAGACTGCTGTCTGCATATAAGAATCCAGATCACAGATGTATGCATCAAAATGGGAATCCTATATGTATGAAAAAAATGGCTAACAATAGTGAAATACCTCTTAACATTTTTTATTAAAAACTAAAAGGTCAAACTCACATAGGCAGAAAAAGTGTCAGCATGTCATAAATCCTATAGATGGGGACACCACAAACCAGGCATTCCCAAAGCTCAAAAGCGTCCAAGTGTGATGATGGCACTAGGAACCCATCCAAATACTGTCCTTGTGTGTCGGTTCTGATAAAGTGCATTATGGAATGTGTACATTAACTCTTAAAGTAGAACTAAAAGGAAACTGTTTTCCTATTTTGGATAGAGCAAAGTAGGGGTATATTCCCTATCATTTTTTTTTTTTTGCCATCTCTGTTCCATTGGGAAGAATTTCATTCACTTCCTGTCCCACAGACAAAACAGAAAACGAGAGTAAATCCCTACAAAATGAGGGGATCACTGGTTTCCACCAAAGTCACCAGAACTAGTGTCCCCATTGGAACATTTCCCCTCTCGTCTTGCTCTAGCAACAACCCAAATTTGGGATTATCTTTCACTCTCTGATAGGAGTAAACAGGACAAATAGAGAGGGTGAATTTCCCAAGTAGAGCCCCAGACAGCAATAAAAACCTGACAGGTTTTCTAATTCCTCTTCATAGTATACACAATAAAAAAAAAAATTAAGATACACTTTAAACTAAGAATAAAATAAATAACAAAAAAAAAAAAATCGTAGTAAAAATGGAAAATCAGTGGTGGAAAATTGCTTGATTCCCCCATCAACACAGTCAGTGTTGATGGGGGAATCCCTCCTGTGGAGCCATTGTGTTCTCCCAGGCGAGAACACAGTGATTACTGCTAATGCCTATAATAGCCGCTAGCAATAATTGCATGTAAAATCGGTCAGGCTGGTTGTACCCAAGCTGATCGATCTATCAGCCTGCCCATACATGGTTCGAATTTTGGTCGGTTCAGCAGGGACAGGACAAGATATGATTATCTATAGCTGGCTTAAGTAATCAAACACGCGGATGTCAAGAACAGTGGCAGGTCAAAATTGGTACATTGTGGATGTATGAAAATACCTGTAAGCACTGTTGTCCAAGGGAAAAAGGCAGCATACTGTATGTAGAAATATTTCTAACCCCGATTCCAAGCAGCGATAAATGAAGTTGTGAAAAAAAATGAAATTCATATAGTTCTGTTAATACATGAGATAGATACCTATGTAGAATTGCAAGCAGCATTTTTTATTTTTTGCTTAGCTGATCAATGTTCAAAAAATGAAGCATACACGCCATAGCCAACCATATTTATTAGTAAATTAGCAGCTTTAGCCTGTTCAAGCATGCCCATGCACATCACAGGCATATATTAACTACAAATATGATTATTCTGGCTTACCTGTGGGAAGTGTCTTGTTGTAACCTTAATTTACTGTACTTTTGCATCTCATGATTTTGAAGGAATACCTAGAACATATAGTTTGCTATGTTTATTTACTGACTGGCATTATTCCAGCTGCCATTTCTCTGTAATGATGCTTTATAGAATGTAATGTTAGTATTTGTATGAATGCAGTCTGCTTGATTTGTGATCTGCGGGGTACATTTTTTTACAGAATACAATCAGTTTTCCTATTGAATACTATGTTTGAGACAGAACAGGTTCGATTCAGAGATGGCAGAGCGCTTTGCATATTTGCAACAGGTGTGACTGTAAAGATCAATAGAGTGTCAAAGCAAACTTTGCATTTTTAATTTTAGAAAACAATGTATTGAAAAATCACATTTTCTCATCTGAAAGCAAAAAAGTGACTTTGAAATTCATTAAAACAAACCCGTATTGGCCACGGGAAATAAAAACTTGAGAAGGCAGCAAACTAAAGCATAAAGCCCAACTCCAGCAAAAGTTTTTTCCTTTTGTTTTGAATAAAGTGAGGGAGGGTTGGAGCTTTTGTTATGTTTTTATTGTTCTTTCTCTATTGGGGAGATTTACTTTTGCTGCCTGCCAAGTAAGGGGTTCAAAGGATGAGAGTGCAGACAATTTTCAAACCCAATAAACCTTCATTTGCCACAACAACAGGTCTCAGTAACAAGCTACAGTCAGGGATAAAGGATACATGATGTTCTGGACCATGATATGTAGCTAATCCACATCAGGTGACAAAACGTGTAGGGCGGGGCTATGATGTGGCATCACACTTTTATGCTATGGTAGCTTCCTTGCTTCTTTCTTCCTCCATTATCTGAGCAGTGAGATATATGAAAGTATCTTTGGGAGGTTTCTTTTAAGTGTAAAGTATCAAGCTGCAGGTTCTCCTTTTTGAGAGTGTTATAAGCATTGGCTGGTTTATAATCTTATCAGCAGCAAGTTTAAAATCATATTAGTAAACAGGTGGCAATTGCCTTAAATCACCACTAGATGGCAGCATACTATAGGAAAACAATAACTGCATGCAATTAAATACCAAACATAAAAAATACATCAACGTGGGGCAAAACAATAGGGACAGAGGCATAAACACATTTTCTTTAAAGTGATAAAGGGTTAGAACTTTTGACATTTGACATGCGGAATTCAAAATAACCCTAATGACAGATTTTTAGTGGTAGTTCCCTTAAGTATCTGCACTTAATTTAGGCAAGCATTTGCACCAGTGTGGGTAGCATTATACTGACACCTGCAGCAAAGTCAGATACATTTTATTATTGCTACTTTAAGAACCCAACGCTATTGCAGCAACACATTTTTAAAGAATTAATGCCAATTATCAAATTAGGAAACTGGCTATATTGCTCATGAGCGAGACATGCCTGTGTTGGGATGCTGTCCTTTATATGACCAATTTTAGAACAGTACTGTATGCCCGGCCTTATTTAGTGGTTATCCTAAAGATTTACTTTCTATATGTAAATAAAGAGGTTGGGGATACAAGTGATGTCATTACCCAAATATGGCAATGCCCATATTTGGGTAATGACTTGTCAATAGGTGGGTGGAGCCTGTGACTCTCCATCAGGTCTGCTCACCTTTGATTGACAGCGCATGGCAGTGAGCAGATTTGAAAGCTGCTATAGGACTGACTATTGGCTGTGGATCCACCCACTGCCATGTGCTGTCAATTAAAAGTAAAGTGAACCTTATGGGGAACTAGTCTCTCAGCCCCCCACCCCTAATACAAAACTCCTCATCCCCTGTGCCTGTCAGTGTTATGAACACAGTGGCTGGGGAGGAAGGCATGGTGGAATAAGTGCACAAAGGAAGGAATGTTCAATGTGAACACTTTGATCTGAGTACAGGCATTGACAAATTCATGTACAGTACATGCCTGTGACAAATAAATGAATCAGGCATAAGCAGTGACACTTTTAATGCTGTTCCCCTATAAAATTAAAAAAGAGTCTACGAGACCCTTTGTAAATTCCCTGAATGTATTTTTGCTGCCTGCAACTTCCTGTCTGAGTTACAGACAGGAATTTTCCCAGTGGGGTCACAAAGAAATATAAAAGCCTGATAGAAATGATAAGGAGACACAGTCACCTTCGCTATGCAAGGCAAAGTGACTGTCCCTGAAAAGGCTCCCCCCAACCACCCTATACTCACTTTATTAGGGATCCCCACAGCTTTTTCCTCCTATGCAGTTGGCATTAGGATCAGCTGTGTCAGCAATCGGGGAACGCCGTTACAGGGGTGGCGGTCAGATGTTCTTCCATACCCAGAAGTGCTAGGTATTGTGACAGTGTTGGAATGGAAAGAGTGGTGGTGGGTATGTTGGTAAGGTGAGTATACGGTGGTTTGTTTGGGGGACTTTCAAGAGATAGTGTCACTTTGCCCGGAATGGCAAGTAAGACAGTGTCTCTTTAAAGTAATTGTAAAATCTTGTTTAAAAAAAAAATAAAAATAACAAATATTATACTTACCTGCTCTATGCTGTTTGTTTTGCACAGAGTGGCCTTGATCCTCCTCTTCTCGGGTCCCTCTTTGGCTCTGCTGGCCCCTCCCTCCTGTTGAGTGCCCCCCACAGCAAGCAGCTTGCTATGGCAGCACCTGATCCAAGTCACAGCTCCCTGTGTCCATTCAGACACAGAGCTGTGACCTGGCCCCACCTCCTCTCTCTTCTGATTGGCTGGCTGAAAGCAGCAGAAGCCAATAATGACGCCCTGCTGTCTCAGCCAATGAGGAGGGGGGCGGGAGAGTCCTGGGCAGCTTAGACACTCCTGCAACATCGCTGGATAAAGATGGGCTTAGGTAAGTATTTGAGGGGGGGGGGGGGCTGCTGCACACAGAAGGTTTTTTTTTTTTAATCTTAATGCATAGAATACAGTAAGATTAAAAAAACTTCTGCCTTTACAACTCTTTTAACTTTTTCCTGCGCGATCCAAAACAGAATTAAGTTTCAAATTTCTTTTGTCACATTGCCCCCCCTAGAGCAGCGTCATATCCCCCCCCCCCCCCAATAGCCTGAATTATTACCTGTGGTCCCATCTACCCTTCTCCAGATCTTAGTATCTGTTGAAGGGCATGGAGGAGTATGCCAAAATCCATATAAATACTATCTTCCAGATGTAGTGCACATGATTTTTTGTGAGCTCCAGCAGTGCCCTGCATAGTGCTAGGTGAGAAACTAGATAAGAAGCATTGCCTTGTGGCAGATTCTCTTATTCTCTTATTCTCCATTGCATTTTTTTTTGTGATCAGCACAGGTTGATTTTAAAGTAGATCTAAACCCTAAGAGGGGACATTTCATTTTTTTTTTTTTACAAATGTAGCCACCTCCTAGGTAGGTGCTAAGAAAACGCATCTATAGTGCTCTTTCTGCTTATCAGTGGAGCCTGATCTGTTAGGTTGCCTGTTGCATGTTTCCAGGTGTGATTCACTGGATTTGAGGGAGTGTCCCCACTGTATCCAATGAGGGAACTTGTTGGACAGTGGAGGAAACCCAGCCAGTGACACATTGGCTTTTGTGGGAGTCCCAGTGGGAGGGCATTCTTGCAATGCATCCTGGGATTGCTCATAAAATCCAGGGGGACATGTGACAGGGCGTAATTGGCGGGAAGCAGAGTCCCAGGAGGAGGTAGACGGCTGTCTCTCTTCCTGCAGAATGAGAGTAAAGTGGTCTTAGGCAGTCGAACTAGTGAACCGGGTGTGGAGCAGAGCTGCAGAGGATCCAAAGTGCTGACGGTGGAGCTGCTGGCAGAGTCTCTTGGGAAAAACAGTGCCCATGAGTACTGAGGGACCTGCCAAAGGGTCTGGCCCAGGAAGGGGGACCAATGCAGTGAAGTCAGGGGATCAAGGAGCTAGTTCACACTGAGATTATAAAGTAAAGGCGGTGCCAAGTACAAAGCCCTGAAGAATAGGAACAAAATGGGGGTGCCAGGAAGGGCCCTGAAGTGTGTTCTGTAGTACAGTACAGCGTATCTAAAGCGGTCCATTTATCACTACTTCATCACTATTGCCAAGGTGAAGCAGCGGCCTTGCCGCATTTAGTAAAATTCAGTCATCCCAGAAGATTGTGCATAGTTATATAAGTTGGAGTAGCCCACTCATTCCCTTCTCCTACCCAAGTTCTAAATAAAAACACAAAAACCAAAGCTACTAGACTGGTTACTGACCAAGCTAAAACACTTGGGAAAATGTTGAACTGTCATGCTGTTGCTAATGGTAACCCAGGGGAACCCGTAACCAGCAGCTCCCAAGGGAGTAGTGCTACACAATAAATAATGTTTTGGTCATTTTGCATCTAATGATATTTAGTTTCTTTCAGATACTTTCTGTGTATATGCACTCTTTTCAGGGCCAATCATTGCGCTGATAGTGAAAATGTTGACAATGTTGACTCATGCCTGCGTGATGTGCATTGGCATGGCCGTTTTTTATCTCTATCAGGGGCATGTGTGATGATAGGGTGATTACTCAAGAGCACAGTTGGTAGACAGTTGTCACTCCATAACAGAATTTGCATGCACAAAGACCTTCATAATAGGATCACCAAACATTAAAAAATGAGTACCGTATTTTCCGGCGTATATACGGTACTCCCCCTAATTTTCAAGTTAAAACCTAGGTTTTGGGCTATACTTGCCGTAGAAGACTATCCCCCTTCCGAAGCAAGGCAACACCATTGAAAAACATCAGATTTCTCATAGATCACCAGGGTACCCTAGTACTGTAATACATGTAATCTCTCATAATATCTCCAAGGTACCCTAACCACTTGCCGACCGCCGCACGACTATCTACGTGGGCGGTCAGCCCCTCACAGGCAAAGTGACGTAGGTCTACGTCGCTCGCCTGTGAGGGTTTAGGGAGCGAGCGCGCGCCGCCGGAGGCGCGCTCCCGCTCCCGCGTGGTCACGGACCCCCCCGCGCGTGTGACCGGCGGACCCGATCGCCGCCGGCCACTCTGCGATCGGCGGGGGAGAGGGAGAAAGTCAGGCAGCTTGTGTAAACAAGCTGCCTGTCATTCTCCTCTCTGTATGAGAGATGATCACATGGATCTACTATGTAGATCCATTGATCACTCTGCATACAGTTGAAGCCCCAGCCAATCACAGTTAGAAGCACGCCCCTAGGGACACACACAGCCCCTCCCTCTCAAATAAAGTTAACCCCTTCACTACCAGTGTATTTTTACAGTAACAGTGCATATATATAGCACTGATTACTGTAGAAATGTCACTGGTAACCCCAAAAGTGTCAAAAATGTCAGTCAAGGGTCCGATCTGTCCGCCGCATTGTCGCAGTACCGCAAAAAAAATCGCAGATCGCCGCCATTACGCGTTAAAAAAAAAAACAACAAAAATGACAAAAATCTTTCCCTTTGTTAGTAAACGCAATAACTTTTGCGCAAACCAATCAAAATACGCTTTTTGCGATTTTTTTTACCAAACATAGGTAGCATAAAACAAATTGGCCGAAAATATTAAAAAATTTTGATTTTTACATTTATTTTTGGGGGAATTTCATATAAAAAAAGGGAAAAATATTGCTATTTTTGCAAAATTTACGCTCTTTTTTTGTTTATAGCGCGTGATCAAAAAATCGCACAGGTGATCAAATACCGCCAAAAGAAAGCTCTGTTTGTGGGAAAAAAAGGACGCCAAATTCGTTTAGGTACAGCGTCGCACGACCGCGCAATTGTCCGTTAAAGTCACGCAGTGCCGAATCGCAAAATACCTCCTGGTCAGGAAGGGGGTAAAATCTTCCGGGGCTTAAGTGGCTAAGTATTACCAGTAGATGTAATCTCAAGGCGCTGGCTGTGCGGGAATCCTGTACCGGTATACCGTTTGTACCGTAGCTTCGGCTACATACAGTATACCGCGCTAAGCCAATCACAGTGAGCGATGTATTCTATTATTGAATGCAAAGCCTGCTTGGATTGGCAGAGTCGGGCTGATGTTACTCCGCCAATCCGAGCAGGCTTTGCATTCAATAATAGAATACATCGCTCTCCCTGATTGGCTCAGCGCGGTACACTGTATGTAGCCGGAGCTACAGTACATACGGTATACCGGTACAGGATTCCCACACAGCCAGAGTCTTGAGAGATTACATCTACCGGTAATATTTATACTTAGGTTACCTTGGAGATATTATACTCGGCGTATAAGACGACCCCCCATTTTTGGGGGATTTTTTTGAGGTTCAAAAGTAGTCTTATACGCCAGAAAATACAGTATTTAAAAATATTAAGAACAACTTTTGCAATTAAATTTATGTGTTTAGGCTTATGTTTGGTTTCGGTGATTGGGTTTAAAGCTACTTGAATTTAAATGTAAAGATTTTGCTAGTGTTTACTCTCTACGCAAAAAAAGTTGGTTGCCATAGAAACAGTTTTCAACTTTAGCTTTTCAACTTTTATTAACAAATACGCTGTATAGAATTCTTATATGCTTTTAGTTTCTGTGCACCTGGAATATTTTTACTGTATATGTGCTTCTGTATATTTTTATAAAATCTAACCCCATTGACAGTAAACACCGCAACATAACTTGTTAGAAGCTGCTAATCTAGAAATTGTTCAACATAGCAACTGTGTGACCTTCCCTAGTTATTTGAAAGGCATAGCTATACCTTAACATTATACTATTTTATTTATGTATTTATTTATTATAGAGAGGTTAGAAAGTATTTCAGTGCTTGGAATTCTTAAAGGAGACATGTGGTAGTATAGAGAAAAAAACAAACACACTAACTCCGCTTTATTCTGCAGCATTGGTCTGATGCTGCAACTGTCCCCAGGCATCTCTAAGCTCCAGAACTGAACAATCACATGATTGCTGATTGCTCTACTCTCAATCAGTTTTAAGCAGACTGTCAGTCACTGTTCAACTCTGCTCCTCCAGTGCTCACTGGAGTCCCTGGTAAATGAAGGAGAGGGTACAGCTGGCTTTGTCTCTCAGCGCTGAAAGCCAGAGCCAGCTGTTGATCTGGACAATATGGTTGGGATCCTTTAGAAGCCTGGAGCGTCTCTGTGACATCAGCTAACAGCAGGTTTTAGCTCACTATTACCTGACTTATGACCAGGGTAGATCAGAGCTCACCTCCATACTTCCATACTTAACCTCTTACCCAAAACTGCACACAACAATACCTTCTTATAACCCCCTAGGAAAAACCACACTACTAGTAAAAAGTAAGGCAGGATCGGCCTTTTATTCAACTTACTATAAATAACAAAGCATAACAATACCGTTACCAAATAACTAATACTTCATGTCTGTGGCACCAGGTAATTATGTTATGACCCCACCTGCCAAACACTATTTCAGTGACTAACCCAGCTGACATCAGACACCCACTGGTCTTACCACTATGAATTGAACCATACCAACTAGAGGATGCCATACCTAAGAGGAGTCCCTGCCATTTTACCAATATCACCTGTCAAGGACTGCAAACTGCCGAAGAACAACAAAAGAAGTATAACAGTGCTACCTGAAAAAAATAGGGCGGGAGGGAGGAATGTTCTTCTGATGATTTCTTCGCTATAAGTGAACCTAAACCACTCCTCCTTAGCACTATACGCTCCTGCTCCTCCCAATCACCTAAACAACTTGACCAATCAGGTAAGCGTCAGTAATGACTACCCTACTTAGTAATATAGTTAGCCCCTTCTGCCTGGTTCCCCTTCCACTCAGTCATATATGCCCTCTGCCTATTTCATTCCTTCTCAGCTCCAGGCATACCTGGAGAGCAAAAGTAAGTGCACTGTAAGTCTGGCCAAAACAGCTTTGAACCTATAGTAAGGGAAATGCAGGGTTGCCTTTGCTGAGTATACCGGTTGACTGGCTATTTCTGGCTTTATTACTTTGGACCTCCTGATTTTCATGCTTTTTCCAACTTAGTGCTTCAAAACGTATTGTAGCTGGGTCAACATGACAGCTAGTCAACTAGAATTTTTGGAAGAAGATAGCAATAGTAATTTCTATATTCTTTCAGTACAAGTTTCTTTCAACCTTGGGGTTGTGCCAGTTCATAACTAATGCTTACTATACACACTACAATCTGACTGTGCCAGCTTTATAAATATTTAGCAATATGCAATATAAAATGTTACCTAAACTAGTCAATTAATCTGTAATCAGTCATGCTTTATACACTCTTGGGAGACCTAAGGGAAATTTTTCAATCAGATTGTAATGCGAGTAGAATGAGCTTATGTAATTTTTCTCTAAAGATGTTAATACATGGCCTAATTATTGAATAGTTCCTTGAACCTACTCTGCTGGTAATCACTACTTCTATTGGTCATGAGAGCTGCATTATTATATCATTATGGAGTTCTTATACAATTGCTTCTAATTGTTCTGGCACAAGTCATATGTTTCTCACAGGAAACATGTCACTTAGAAGTATAGATTACACTGGTAGCTATTAAAGAGAAGTTTTGGGTGTTATAATCTGTCCTTCTGGAGTTAATTTAAAGCCCAGTACATACCAAAATTTTTTTTTGTTCAAACTTTGGTTGAAAGTGAAAAAACTCACAGCTCCGGTCGGAGCCACTTGACTAACAATCCAATGTTAGTACAGTGACCTCCCCTGCTCTGCTATTGTGTTCTGACAGGGGGGCAGCCCCCTGCAAAAACACTCTGGCTAGTGTTCTCAGCTATTGGCTAAGAGTGCTGATTGGGAGCTGATTGGCTGCTGGTTTTCCAGCATGCTCATCTGATAGAAGCTGGCCAAACAGCTGGCTTCTGTTGGACCAGCTGCCATACACACGGACCGAATGTCAGCCAGTTTTTATTGAACCAGCCAATGTCGCCCGACATTTAGCCCGTGTGTACTAGGCTTAATAATGTACAATTATTGGGTTTTTATTTAAGGCAAATTGAAACATTGTCAAAAAGGGAGTTTTAAAGCACCAAATATTACATTAGTCATAGAAAAAGTAAAGGCAGCAGAACTGGTGAACAGGACTAGTTGTTACAAAAATAATAAATTTCCTAATTTTTTAAATTCTGTCTAGAATACAGCGTTTTATGCACAGTGTTTTAAATAGTATACTTTAATGCATCGCCTATAACATTGAACAAATCCATGTAAGTATAATGAATTACTTTAAAATCATATTTTAAGAAAATGTACCAAATGCCCTAATGTAACTGCAATTGTTTTAATGACTTGAGGGCCTTTGGTATTTCAATCAGTATAGGAAATGGATACTGCACTCAGAGCCTCAGCAATACTTTAGGATGGCAGCAGGGATGCATCTCTGCCACATTTCCCTAGAAACACTGCTTTTTCAAGGAGTGACGCTTTGAAAAAATGAAGATTAACACAGAACGCGTCAGTGATATATCACTCCTGCTGTTTTAAATAAAGGATGTCTTGCTAAAGCTCAGAGTGTGGTATTCATTTCCTATACTGATTAAATTACCAGAGTGCAATGAGCCAGGCCATCACTTATTTGCTTTACATTGAAGACTTGGTGAGTTGAATTTATACTGCAAATCGGTGCAGACAGAAGTATATCAACTGTCTGACTGTGCATGGAGGTGGATATCACCAGTGAGCCGTCCACCGCTCATCCAACATGGAAAAATGGGGTGCGTTCCACCCGAAGTTATGTTAGTGGCAACGTAACCCCACCTTAATGCGTTCCACAGTCATCAGACTATCTTTGTCTATTGTGTATATGTGCTAGTGCGCTCTAAAAAATATATTCACAAATGAAAAAAAACATTTGAATAACATATCAACTTAAAAAATGCAAAAACATTTGATGATGGTGCAAACTAAAATAATGGTGATGATACCAATGCAACAATAATCAGACCTTGTGCAAATTAGCAAAGGAAAAAAGTGCATGGTGCTAAAGTGCTTGATATAAATGTAACACCAGTGATAAAAAAGATAAAAGTGAAACCAGTGATAACACTTAAATGTATTTTAAAGTATAACAGAGTTCATAGACCTTGTTAAGTAAAAATACAAAATAAAAATGGGGTATTCAATACAACAGTCTTTGAGTCCTATTAGGTTGAATCATATGGCGACACTTTCTCTTAGACCTTATGGAATTCAAACTCCATGCAATATGCGGTGCTGCATGCAACCCCCAGGTGTCCACACACTGATATCAGGTGGCTGCTTACCGGACAAAGGCGATGTAGTCAGCAAAGATAACAGAAATCTTGTGGGATAACTAGGTCCCGGTATATGGGGAAATTTTCTCAAAAGGCAAGACCCTCCAAATCATTTGCTTATTCAGAACACAGTAATAGTGCAGGAGCATCCAAATGACAGTGACCCAAGTGGCATATAATCCCCCTGTCCCATATGGATCCTCAGTGCATTCAATAATGTTACGATTGGCATGTGGATAAAATTAAGAACTATTATTAACTATTATTGGAGATATAAAAAGTTTCCACTTACATTGTAAATGAAAAAATCCAGCGCGTACAAACATGCACGGCCACCTGCAGCGTGGACCGTGTGGAGTGACGATGTGGCTACTCTACCCGATGCGTTTCCATTCAGAAGGCGTCAACAGGGATTGGAGGAGCTCCTCTGATGTTCCACCTTTGAGACAGAGAAAGGAGATTGAGGACACAACCCTCAATCTCCATCTCTGCAGCCTCAGCTGCACAGAATGAATGGACAGGAATAGCTTCTGTTTTGAGCTTCCCATTCATTCACAAACTGAATCATAATAAATAGTTTCCTACTCTGTTATATATGGACTGAGTCAATTATCAGTACTGATCAATGACTCTGTCCATTCATAAAAGGAATTGGCCAGTAACTTACATATTTACCGGCCCCTTCCAGACTCTTCTTTCTAACACATCCCTTGCATCAGCCAGCGGGAGAATGGAGGGGGAGGCAGTAATGTTATGGGTAGGGGGACAAGAGGGGGGCCAGGGGCAGCAGAATCTGGATAGATGAGGCAGTGGCATATAGAACCAAGCCTCTCCATTTTTCTGCTGCAGCCGCTAAATACCTGTGGTAGAGAGAGGAGAAAAAGTAGGCTTTCAGCAGCTGCAGGAGGAAAATGGAAGGCATCAGTTCCTCTATATGTCGCTGTCACTACTGCCCCTCCTATCCATGTGTACAGGGGGGGGCACACAGGTCCCCTGGAGCATGGGGCTAGATCCCACCCCTGGGTCCCTAGTGCGATTCAGCTTATTCAAAATTAATGAGCTCAAATCACATGGCACTGCACTGCATGTAAATCGCACAGGAATGTGCAGTGTGTTCTTGTGCAATTCCTGGGGTGAACCAGCCCATACTGCAAATCCAAAGATCTCCTCCTACCAGAACCTGAAGCAATAGTGTATAGTGAAAAAAAAATCTCTTCTGCTTAAAAATGAGACAAATGGCAGAATACAATATGTTTTGTACTTCCAAATCAGCAGGCGCAGAGCTAATCTGTAGAAATCAATCTGTTCCATAAAGGTTTCTCAGCTACTAGAGCTGAAGTTGTCTCCAGTTATGTGTAAAGATTTACCAAGCATTTCTTCAATTTACCTGTAAGTGTTTTCTAATAAGCACTAGGCTTTGTTCCACTAAGCAGAACATCATATATATATAACGTTGCTTGTTCTTCTTAGTTCAGTAGTTTCAGACTCAGTGATATTCCAGTAAACCTACCGCTTGAGTTTTTTTTGTGTGTGGATAAGCTAAGTGTATACACAGGCACATAGTCACCTGTTCTCACCCATCAGGGGTGTTGCTCTCCTTCCTGTTACTGTATACTATTTCTGTCAGTCCTTTCCTGTCTGCTTCAGCAGTCATCATTCTCTAGTAAGGCCGCCGTCTGTGATGTTAATGACTTCAGAAGCCTGTCACGTCAGTACTATGCAGGATGCAGTTTATTCAAAAGCACTGGGAAAAAAAAAACATCATAGTTTTATGTGCATAGAAAGTAAGTGCAGCTAAAAGATAAAGGGACCATTTCTTTTTATGCTTTTATTTCCACAACAACTTAAAATAATAATCTACTGGAAAGCTATTGATTGACTATAGTAAGGTGATATAAAAAGACACAACAGTTGCTCTTGTAGCACATGAAAGACATCGGAAGTATTTTATAAACTAGGAGAGCAACTCTCCAAGTATCAGAGATATTTCATGAATGTTTACTGTACTTTTGTCTGCGATTGTGGTATAGACAAAACGTCATTACTCATAAGATATCTTTATTATTCAGTATATTACATTCTAAGCCCACAAATTATATGCAAACATACTCTATTATTGGAAAGGAAAAGAGTACAGCAGTAGGCATCAAAAGCTTAGAAGTGCCAAGGCATTTCCATTTCCATGCTTGCTTTCTGTGTTTGCAGATTACTTAAAGCGGCATTCCACCCAAAAGTGGAACTTCCACTTGTATGCTTCCCCCCCCCCCCACAGTGCCACATTTGACACCTTTCAGGGGGGAGGGGGGAATGGGTACCTATTTTTGACAGGTACCCTTTCCCACTTTCAGAAGACAGTGCCACAGCACTGTCCCTCAGAAGTTGGGCCCCCTCCTTCTTCCTCCGCCGCTGGACCAATTACAAAGCACAGCATGCTTCACGCATGAGCAGTAGGGAACCAGCTGTGATGCCGTAAGACTTCACTGCTGGGTTCCCTTACCCTGAATGGCGGTGGCAGCACCTGAGAGCCGATACGAAAATCGGCTTTGGGTGCCGACATCGCAGGAACCCTGGATAGGTAAATTTCTAATATTTAAAAGTCAGCAGCTGCAGTATTTGTAGCTGCTGACTTTTAATTTTTTCATGGGGGGGCGGAACTCCTCTTTAAAGAAGACCTCTCAGGGCCTAGTCCAATGATGGCCAACCTTGGCACCCCAGATGTTTTGGAACTACATTTTCAATTAAGTTTAACTACACTTCAGAGTGCATGAACATCATGGGAAATGTAGCTCCAAAACATCTGGGTTGCCAAGGTTCACCATCACTGCCCTAGCCATTAACATTAAAGCATTCTATTGGAGTGTGTTCATTAACATTAGTTTATGTACATTATGGAACATATTACCATGAGTTGCATTAAGGTAGCCAACTTATTAATAGTCTGCCAATGCACCATGACAGAAAAAAAACTCAAACGACTCCTTTTAAAAACATAGTGCACCGCAATGCCCAAGATATGTGTTGTGATGCACTGAGGTCCAATTTGCAATAAGCTCTACTTGTCAATGCACTAAGGTGCCACACACAATGGATGTGTTGCCATGTAGTGTTGTAATGGCCACATTTTAATGCATGTTGCCATAATGATTCCTCACCCCAATTAAAAAATACTAAGCCACTGAGGACACTAAGGAGCACACTCTCTATAGATTTTGGATTCTCAGGTTTCCCTAGGAGCATGTAAGTGATGTCATCAGCACCTACACAAGAGGACCAGAAGCCATTGTCTAAACCAGTGTTTCTTAACCTTTTTCAGTCAAGGCACTGTTTAATCTCGAGGCACCCCATTCTAAAGTGTAAAAAGTGAAACCAATAGTTGTACATAACGAAGCAACATCAACACACATAGGACATGCGACCTTACAAATTATTTATTTTTCTGAAGCATATACACCTTTGCACACTGGTACTGACTAGTAGTCCAGTGGTTGTCTTTTCCATAAATATTTATCCCTCACTCAGCCAATGTGACTCCAGTGCTGAAGAAGAGGGGCAGGGGATTAACAGACAAGAATTCTGTGTAGGTGCCTGACATTCTCCTTATCAGCCATTGGTTGTCATTGGTTGTTAGGATGCCAGCAACTGAAAGATTGTAATGGTGCACAATAAAAACCTGTGGCTTTGTGTAACTAAAAGGCAGGCTTGATCGACCTGCTGGCTTATATACAATTTTGGGGTGATTTATTTAGAAATTTGCCAAGGCACCCCTGAAGAAACCTGAAGGCACCCTGGTTGAAAAAGGCTGGTCTAAAGTGTGTATATTTTCCCTTTTACTCCTATTTTATTTTATTGTTTTTCATCGTAGGTGGGACTTAAACATTTAACATGGGAAATGGAGGACTACTAAATAGTGGGACTTTGATTTGCATGGTCTACTTAAGATAAACCTTGACTTTATACCTGCAGGAACAAGCAACAGGCTCACATTAATGTCTTCATCCTCAGCAGCATACTAATCTTTATTTCACTCTCTTGCTGATCTATACAGCTGCTGGGAGCAAGTAGAAAACAAAATCTGGCTATGCTCTGAGTCACTTGAGTCACTAAAGCCTATAAGTAATTTCTTCCTGTCCCTGTGTGATATTAGAACCAGTGCTATTCAATGAAAGAAGAGGAATGTGTCACATGTTACTCTATACCTGGAAGTCCCAGGTGTTTTCCTCATTACCAACAGCTAATAAGAGACCCAGCTGAATGAACACAAGGCGGGTTTTGGATGTCCTGGTGAACAGGGCATTAAAGTGAACCTTGTGCTTTGCCCTGCATAGGTAAAGAACATGTTTGCTTTGAAGGAGAACCTAACAGACTTTTAAAAGGCATGAGGTTTGGCTGGAGCCATTACCTGCATCACCTGCAGTAGTATTTATCATTTTTCTGTTTAAGCAAAGGCCTCTTATTGAAACAGATGTGTGTCAAGTACTGTCTGATCCATTTAATTTTATCTGAAGTACCCCTGAATTTGTGTACATATATAACAGCATATTAGAATACATAATATCTGTACCTATACATATCTCTAAGAAATCCTTTATGTTTTTAAATTATTAAAACATACCTGTTGTAAAGCTTTTTGTATAGGAAATATAATTTTCACAAATAGTTTTCTAGCATACCAAATTTTCTTCATGTTTAGAAATAGGGATAAAATCCTGGTTCGATCTGAACCCGTTTTGTTTGCCCCTGACTGCAGCAAGAATTGATAAAATTAACAGAGGAATTACTGCCACTGCATATCTGCAATTGTGAGAGCTTCCCATGAAGGCTGGTTGGGTGGGAAGATGGTCATGAAGAGCAGGAAAACATATAAAGTTATAGAAATGATTGAAGAGTACTCAACTAATAGCTGGAGAGAATGCAACTTGCAAAGGCTGCAAGAGACAATCTTTTAGACTCAACAATATGGCCAAAAAAGCATATAGGAAAGTTGGACATTTTCATGAAACTGGCATTTGTGCCCCCCCCCCCCCCGTAATGCATTCCTAAGAACAATGTTATTGTAGTCAGCCTTTTGTGTGTTTGTATGATATGCGCTGCCTAGTGGATGTAGAAACTGGTTGCAAGGTTTAGTGGACAAATCATTGGCATAGTAAGTACATGTGACTTGTTTCTCAAAAGCACTGTATATTTTAGGCACGACTGTAATTAATCTTATTTAATTATTATTATTTTATTTTATTTTTATTTATTTTTTTTTTTGGGGGGGGGGGGGGTTGCATGTTAGAAGGCACTCCTACTGTTTCAGCTGTGTACCTTAAAGAATTTGAAATTAAAGTATATCTAAAACCAGACCTTTTTTTATTGTTTTGGATGGAGTAGCGAAGGGTGGTAAACTCCATAAGGTTTTTATTGCTGTCTTTATCCCTGCTGAGAAGATTTATCCTTGACTAGGGTATAAAAAATAGTTAGTCCACCCAAGCTGTCTGGCCACACCCCACCACACCTTGCAACCAAATAACACACACTGACACCAACTTTTTAGGTTTTAATGGCCATAGCAGCCACTTTATTTTAACAAAATATAAAAACGAAATAAATAACCAATATAAAATCCCCAAAATATACACAACAGATAATGTATACTGGAGTTTTAGGGTCCTTGTAGGCAACAAAACTTATACTTGTGACCCATTAAGTAGGCCACCAGGTGCACCCTGCTGACTTGGAGACAGAGTTAGGGGAGCCATATCCAAGACAAGTCCCAACCTATTCACCTTAACTACTGCCTTCCTTGTAGGGCCTTGAATCCTGCCAACCGCTATGACAAAACACTCAATGCCCAAAAGTGCACAACTAGCATCAGGAAGGAAACAAACCAACAAATACAGGAGAGGGAGGGCGGGGAGATTCCCTGATGTTTGCTGCCTTTCAGTTGAATTTTCCAGGGACCGTCCTGCCCACTACCCCCTGCAGACCCCTCCTTTCCTGTACAGCCTCACTAATCAGGTCAGTGCCCCCAACTCTCTGCATCCTTTAAACTTCAGGAATTTTCCCCATATCCATTACTCCCCTTTTAACCCCAGTAATGCCATCCTTCCTTCCATTTATTCCAGTCTTTTCCCACGGGCTTTACATTCTATGTGTCCAAGTTTCCATTATTACTGGGGCAGTAGAGGCTGGAAAACCCATCATTTTACGATTTTCCCAGGAACAGAAGATGACTGAAAATCATCCAATGCAGACATCTGTTCTGATAACAACTGTCTTAAGAGCGGGATTTCTTTTGTGGATATTTCCTCTCACTTCTTCCTATGTTTCTGGAACAGGAAGTGAAGTGAAATCTTCTCAACAGGAACAGCTAAAAAATGTGTTTGAGTCATTCCCCACTCTATCCTAAACTAATGGAAAAAAAAAAAACTTTGGTTTTAGGCATTCTTCAAAGAATAGGTAGAAATCAATATTATAGCAGCAGCTTGAAAAATAAAAATAAAAACCTTGTACACAGGTGGATAGAAGTACAAGCCACGAGAATATTCCAGTAAGCAAATAAGGAAGGGAGGTTGCTATATCTGAATCTGGAAAAAGAAATCATAAACGCTAGATATGACAAGCTGAAACAAGTCACCATTCACATATTTGGGTAGAGGGTGTTAAAACAGGTGGTTGTTTCATGTTTTTTATTTCCCCCTGACCTCTCACCTACAAACAGACATGGTGCCACTTGGGTGAGTACATTGGTGAGTACACATTGCCGCCATATTTTGCATTGTGGTGTGGCAATTTGAATGCAACATACAGGGTAGAGTTTAACTTGTCAAACTCTGTAAGTAAATGGGGCTTCAAAAAATGCTTGGATTGCAGTTGTGGCATGCTTCTGCAATGCAAAATTGTAATTTTCCATGCTAAAGGCCAAAAAAGAAAGAAAAAAAAAACATGCACTAAGGATTGTTTTTCAGGGGGATGGTAAACATTGCTCCTAGCGATAAAGCAGCCAAAGTGAAAACTGTTAATTAGGGCACAGGCAAAACCAGTGGGTTGTGCACATTTATGCCTTTTAGGAAAGATACACAGGTTAATATTGGCAGCATTGATCTAATAACTTTAAGATCCAGATGGAATGTGAATTTGATGAATATTTTTCTAGTTGTACCCCTTTTTACATTCAATTCAGTGTGTTACTGCTTGAAACTGATGGATTGTAAACACTCGGAAGACAGTGCAGTCAATAATGTGTTCATGGTCCATCAAGCTTTAAAACTGTAGAGTGTGAATACTAGAGTGAGATCAATACCTTCTCCATTGTTAGAAGTTTTAACTGCGAAGATGATAGTTTGACAAGCAAAGCAGCAAAAAAAGAAAAAATGTTTTAAACATGTTTGCAGCTTGATCAGGAGATTCTGTGAGAATTCTAAACATTCAGGCTGGATTCACACCATGTGCATTGCATTTGGTGCACGTTAAACACACTTGTACATTTTTGTTTTGAATGCATTGCTTTGTGCTGCTGTGCAATTTTTTACTGCAGGAGCATAATTACATTACTTTTTTATGGCCTGCAGGGTTTTGTGCTGCATTTAAATGCAATCTGTGTTAACTTTTTCCATTGCACACCAAGGCATTGTGTTGAAATGAATAAACCACTGGTTGTACCACAGTCAGTACTGATGGGGGAATCTTGCAGTCAGAATTGTGCAAGACAACCAGGAGTGTGCCATACTAGTAAAGTGCTTAGTGCAGCCAGGATCCATGCAAGACAGTCAGCAGTTGTGTTTAATGACCTCATGATCAGGCCGATTTCTGATATTTGTTGTTTACAAATAAATATCTGTATTTTTTGCTGGAAAATTCCTTAAAATTATATATTATATGCACTGCTCAAAAATATTAACCACATAGCGACTGGCCACCACAGTTTTACTGCGGCAGGCAGCCGCTTCTGGGCAAAGCGACGTTATACTACGTCGCTCGCTCAGGAGACTCTAGGGGCCTAACGCTTGCCACCGGCATCGTACTCCCGCCCCCCCCCGCTCGTTAGCTGGGCAGCCAGTGCGTGTGACCGGCTGCTCCAATGGCCGCCGGCCACTCGCGATCTCCCGCAGCTGAGAGAGAAGGACAGACGGCTGATGTAAACACAGCCGTCTGTCATTCTCCCTGAAGTGATCACAGAGGCTATGTGATCCTGCTATATAGGATCGCATGTCTCTGTGATTACTTCACAAGCCACGCCCCCTGACAGTTAGAATCACGCCTCTAGGGACACATTTAACCCCTTGATCACACATATTGTTAATCCCCTCCCTGCCAGTGTCATGTTTACAGTAACAGTGCATATTTTTAGCACTGATTACTGTAGTAATGTCACTGGTACCCCCAAAAGTGTAAAAAATGTCAGTTAGGGGTCTTATCTGTCCGCCGCAATGTCACAGTCCTGCAAAAAAAATCGCAGATCGCCGCCATTACTAGTAAAAAAAAAAAAAACAATAAAAATGACATAAATCTTTCTCATAGTTAGTAAACAAAATAACTTTTGTGCAAACCAATCAAAATACGCTTATTGCAATTTTTTTTACCAAAAATATGTAGCAGAAAACAAATTGGCCTAAAATGTTAAAAAATGTTAATTTTTACATTTTTTTTTTAAATTTCATATAAAAGAATGTGAAAAATATTGTAATTTTTTCAAAATTGTTGCTCTTTTTTTGTTTATAGCGCAAAAAAAATAAAAATTGCACAGGTGATCAAATACCACCAAAAGAAAGCCATATTTGTGGGAAAAAAGGACGTCAATTTAATTTGGGTACAGCGTCGCACGACTGCACAATTGTCCGTTAAAGTAACGCAGTGCCGAATCGCAAAATAGGGCCTGGTCATTGAGCAGCCAAATTCTCCGGGGCTAAAGTGATTAAAGGAACACTTTGAATGATGTTACAGGCAGCATAACATTCTCCACAGCTTCTCTAGACCATTTCACGTCTGTCACATGTGCTTAGGGTGAACCTGATTTCATCTGTGAAAAGCACAGGGCGCCAGTGGCGGACCTGCTAATTCTGGTGTTCAATGGCAAATGCCAATCAAGCTTCATGGTGCCGAGCAGTGAGCACAGGGCCCACTAGAGGTCATCAGGCCCTCAGGCCACTGTTATGAAGTCTGTTTCTGATTGTTTGGTCAGAGACATTCACACCAGTGGCCTGCTGGAGGTCATTGTGTAGGGCTCTGGCAGTGCTCATCATGTTCCTCTTTGCACAAAGGAGCAGCTACCGGTCCTTCTGATGGGTTAAGGACCTTCTACGGCCCTGTCCAGCTCTCCTAGAGTAACTGCCTACTCCTGGAATCTCCTCCATGCTCTTGAGACTGTGCTGGGAGACACAGCAAAACTTCTGGCAATGGCACATATCTTCTAAAGATTATGCACAAGAAAGCCCGCAAACAGTTTGCTGAAGACAAGCAGACTAGGGACATGGATTACTGGAACCATGTCCTGTGGTCTTATGAGACTAAGATAAACTTATTTGGTTCAGATGGTGTCAAGCGTGTGTTGTGGCAACCAGGTGAGGAGTACAAAAAAAGTGAGTCTTGCCTACAGTCAAGCATGGTGGTGGGAGTGTCATGGTGTGGGGCTGCGTGAGTGTTGCCACCACTGGGGAGCTACAGGTCATTGAGGGAACCATGAATGCTAACATGTATTGTGACATACTGAAGCAAAGCATGATCTCCTCCCTCCAGAGACTGGGCCATAGGGCAATATTCCAACATGATAACGACCCCAAACACACCTTCAAGATGAACACTGCCTTGCTAAAGAAGCTGAGGGTAAAGGTGATGGGCTGGCCAAGCATATCTCCAGACCTAAACCCTATTGATCATCTGTGGGGCATCCTCAAATGGAAGGTGGAGGACTGCAAGGTCTCTAACATCCACCAGCTCTGTGATGTCATCATGGAGAAGTGGAAGAGGACTCCAATGGCAACCTGCAAAGCTCTGGTGAACTCCATGCCCAAGAGGGTTAAGGCAGTGCTGGAAAATCATGGTGGCCACACAAGATATTTACACTTTTGGCCCAGTTTTTAAATTTTTACTTAAGGATGTACTCACTTTTGTTGCCAGCAGTTTAGACATTGATGGCTGTGTGTTGAGTTCTTTTGAGGGGACAGCAAATTTACACTGTTATACAAGCTGTACACGCACTACTATACATTGTAGCAAAGTGTCATTTCTTCAGTGTTGTCACATGAAAATATATAATAAAATAGTTACAAAAATGTGAGGGGTGTACTCTTCGGTGCGCTAGCACGGAAGGATGGGGCGTTTTGTTGTTGTTATTTATTGATTTTGTACACTGTCCCTTTAAAAAAATTCCTGATTACTTTTTTTGCCGTCACAAGGAATGCAAACATTTCTTGTGACAGTAATAGGCAGTGACAGGTACTCTTTATGGACAGACCTGATTTTTAAAAGACCCCAAACCCCTCCTCTGCACTTCAAAGTATTCAAATGCCAAGATCAGCATTTTTAAAGACTTTAGACCACTGTTCATGATCTTTGCGGACAGTATTAGGACAGGAGATGTACCAGGGGAGTGGAGGAAAGCTAACGTGATTCCGATATTCAAAAAGGGTCAGAGGCATATCCCGGGAAATTATAGGCCTGTTAGTCTGACATCAGTAGTATGTAAACTTCTGGAGGGGATGATAAGGGACTATATCGTAGAGTTTGCTAAGGGCAACAGCATCATTAGTAGTAACCAGCACGGGTTTACAAATGGGCGTTCTTGTCAAACCAATCTCTTAACATTCTACGAGGAGGTGAGCTGTGAGCTAGATAGGGGCAGACCAGTGGATGTGGTGTACTTGGATTTCGCTAAGGCGTTCGATACAGTTCCCCATAAGCGCTTAATTTATAAAATAAGGTCTGCAGGTATCGACAGCAGGGTTTGCTCTTGGATACGGAACTGGCTAAAAGGGCGTGTCCAAAGGGTGGTAATAAACAGCGCATACTCAGACTGGTCTGAGGTAGTAAGCGGGGTCCCCCAAGGCTCAGTCCTGGGACCAACCTTGTTCAATTTATTCATAAACAGCATTGAGGACGGGATCTGTAGTTCAATATCAGTCTTTGCAGATGACACAAAATTAGGCAGGGCAATAACAGCACAGCATGAAGCAGATATCCTACAGAATGACCTGGACAAAATAACGGAGTGGGCAACAACTTGGCAAATGAGGTTTAACGTGGAGAAGTGTAAGGTTTTGCACTTGGGGACTAGCAACATAAAAGCACAATACACGTTAGGAGGGGAACCCCTGGGAGAATCAAAAATGGAGAAGGATCTGGGAGTATTGGTGGATGATAGACTAGGCAACAGCATGCAATGTCAAGCGGCAGCTGCCAAAGCCAGCAGAATATTAGCATGCATTAAGAAAGGGATGTATTCCAGAGATAAGACTATAATCCTTCCACTTTATAAAACTCTGGTCCGACCGCATCTGGAGTATGCTGTCCAGTTCTGGTCACCAGTCCTCAGAAGGGATGTGTTGGAGCTGGAGAGGGTCCAGAGAAGGGCAACTAAACTAATTAGGGGATTGGAGGACCTTGATTATGAGGAGCGTCTGCAATCGCTTGATTTATTCTCCCTGGGGAAGAGACGCCTGAGGGGGGACATGATAGCAATTTTTAAATATCTCAATGGGGATCTAGGCTTAGAAGAAAAGCTATTCAGTCGCAGGGATTGCATGAGGACTCGGGGGCATACAATGCGATTGAAGGAGAAGCGTTTTAACCTCAGGCAACGTGGGGGGTTCTTTACTGTTAGGGCTACAAGATTGTGGAATTCTCTACCACAAGAGGTGGTTTCTGCAGGTAATATGGTGACTTTCAAAAGACTTCTAGACGTACATCTCAAGGATCAGAACATTCAGGGGTATGCAAGATGATTACAGCCACACACACCTACACAGGTTGAACTGGATGGACTGTTGTCTTTATTCAACCTCACCTACTATGTAACTATGTAACTATGTAACTAGACTTTTTAAAACTGGTGCAGTTGGCTGCTGAGTAAACCAGAAGTGATGCCGTGACGTCTTTTCAGGGTTACTACATCAGAGACCTAATAAAAACTTATTTCAGCTTTGTTTGGGTCTCCAGCCAGCCGGCGGACATGCTGGCTGGTCCCTCTGGTCTCCCAGTGGGCGGAGTGGTGGAAGGTGGCGGGAGGGGAGTTGTCCCCTCCTGCTGCTTGTAATAACAGCCAAGTGGCTGCTTGGCCGCATTCCTTGTTTTCACAAGAAAGCTGACCGTTGGCCCTAAAAAAGGGTAATGGGGTGATGCCTGCAAGTGCAGGCATCACCCCGGGACAACCACTTCAGCAAAATGACTAGGGATGAGCTTCGAGTTCAAGTCGAATGTAAGTTCTACTCAAACATTGGCTGTTCGCTCATTCCTCCAATGACGAACAAATGTGCTTCTTCGCAGGAACTTTGAGTTCCCGCATTATCATGGACTCTGACCTCTGATTCCAATAAATCACCTGCTGGCCAGGGGGATCAAACCCACAATCAATTTAAATTGCTAGGAGAAATTCTACTGGGCACTTATACCCCCTTCCTGGGCACTTATACAACCTTCCGGCCCTGGACAATTTTCAGCTTTTTTTCACACAAGTAGCGCTTTCTTTTGGTGGTATTTCATTTTTTTTATTTTTTGCTAAAAAAAAAAAAAAAAACGAAAGACCAAAAATCTAGAAAAGCTTTGTTTGTATTTGTTCTTAAAAAACACATTTTCCTGTTTGCATATGCACACTCTAGACCAGGGGTCTTCAAAATATGGCCCTCCAGTTGTTCAGGAACTACAATTCCCATCATGCCTAGTTATGTCTGTGAATGTCAGAGTTTTACAATGCCTCATGGGACGTGTAGTTCTGCAACAGCTGGAGGGCAGTAGTTTGAGGATCCTTAAACTAGACTATTCTACCTGGATACGGTAACATTGGTCATATTTTTCTCAAGTGTCCCTCGGACAGTACTTCATAAATGGATCAAAGCACTTGCCTTTTGTCTAAGCCTTTTCCTTTCTCAATCTGTTCACAAAACCACACTGCTGCTTGTCATTTTTTTCTTAGGTGTATCAGAGATGATGTATTTGGATTTTTTGTGTAGCAAAGCGCACAAGAGAATAGGCCCATTCTATTTGGTAACATTCACAGACTGTCCTGGTGCTGGCCAATTTTTATCAAACCACTCCTATGGGCTATGCCGCTATAGCATTGACATTTAAAAAAGAAAACTGGGTATATGAGGATGTGGTCTTTCTCATCTCTTCACTAATAAACTAAACTTATACTTTTTCCTTTAGCTTATCACCCACAATTATTGCCTTTTTTCTCACTTGCCTCTTTCTTTTAGATTGGAAGCTCTAACAAGCAGGGCCTTCTGATTCCTCTTGTATTGAACTGTACTGTCTCCTCCTATTTTGTAAAGAACAGTGCAAGCTGTTGGAACTATATATATTATGAATAATAATAATAATAAGTGCAAGCTGTTGGAACTATATATATATTATGAATAATAATAATAAGTGCAAGCTGTTGGAACTATATATATTATGAATAATAATAATAAGAAGAAGTGCAAGCTGTTGGAACTATATATATTATGAATAATAATAAGAATAAAGGCAGAGTGTTGTAATGCAGGGTCAGGGTGTACATAGTTTTTTTTTCTTAAGCAGTGCTGCAAAAAAGGTCTTGAATGAATTGTCCGCAATAAATGCACTCTGTTGACGTTTAAAGAGCTATCAATCAGTTTTTTGCTGAGAGATATTGGTCTTTAAATGCATTTTTTGGTGTAAAAATATGTGCACACAGGTAGGGCACATAGCAAAGTATACGCCAACACTGAAAAAAAAAAATTAACAATTAAAATCTCACATAAGCTTTAACACCATAATATTAATGGAATACCTATTTTTATTTCAATTGCTAGCTTTGATTAAAAAAGGGGTTATACAAATATCCTTTTTTGGCAACTTTGTGTTATAGGGTGACAATGAACAGCCTTGGTCTCCCACAATTTGCTGGGGAGTCCCTTGTCACATGCTCTCCCAAAGGAAACTATAAACGTATGTGCTGATGCACTTTGCTTAGGCATATACCACTGTTGTTACCATTTCAAAAAAGGCCTGTGAAGCAAAATTGCTGTCAGCAACAATTAGATAAAATGTCCTGTAAAAAAAACACCTGTTATCACAGTAGTGCATGTGGATGGGGACAAGTTGTAAAGAGGCTGCAGGGCATCAACAGCATTAAAGCGGAGTTCCAGCCATTTCTGTGTTTATTATAAGTCAGCAGCTACAAAAAATGTAGCTGCTGACTTTTACTTGCAAAAGTTTTTTATTTTGTAAGACATATGTAGATTAATAACATACAATCTCAGGAAATATTGCATAAGAAAGGTATACAATGTGTCATATACAGAGCCCACTCGGGAAGGGACTTTGTAATGAAAACAATGGCAACAATGCAATACGAGATAGGCATGGTTACTAAAACAGTATTACTAAAACGTCTGAGGATCAGAACAGAATCCCAGCCCGCAAGCAAAGCACAGAAAAATATAACCGTGGACCTCCATGTAAGTTACAAACGCCCTCTGTAAACCAGGAAGGGGAACCCCCCCCCCCCCTGAATCTTATGAACTGGGGTTGCATATAATCACCCTCTGAAGATATAGGTCCTGAGAGAGGTAGATACCCTATAAGCCACAAGAAAGGAGGAAGTATGGAATATCCGAAAGGAAGAAAAGGAAAGGAAAAGAAGGAAAGAACACAAGAAGAGAAAGGGGATAGGAGAAAGGATGGAGATGCTGGAGTGGATGCAAGAAGGGATCGGGTGGAGAAAATACAAAACACAGACAATTAGGATGAGGGAGGTGAGATGTACAGATGCCAGGGTTCCCATACTGCTTCAAATTCCGCTTGCTTGTCACGGAAGATGCTGACCATCTTCTCCTGGGTCATGATCCAAGAGATTTTGCGTTTGGTCGCCCCCATTGAGACCGAGGGGCACTTCCAAGCCCGAGCCAAGGTAAGCTTCCCCCCCAACAACATGAAATGCATGAGCTTCAAACTGGTTCTGGGCCCTTTTACACCAGAGCCAAGAAGCAGCGCTACTTCCGGGGTCCTGGGAGCCGGAAGCCCAGTAACTTTGCGGATCAGACTAAACAATTTATTCCAAAAACTACGGATACGCGGGCATTCCCACCAAATATGGAGCAAGGAACCCTGATGTCCGCACTCGCGAAAGCAAAGAGGATCAGTCCCCGGGTACATTCTGGCTAGACGGGTGGGAACAAGGTACCAACGCGTAATAATCTTAACATTAGCTTCAACTAGAGACATATTCAAGATACCTTTAAAAGCCCTCCGGAAAATGGAGTTCCAGGTGTCCGGTTCCCACTATAGCTCCAGATCCCTTTCCCAGGAAAGGGCGTAACCGGGCTTGTCAGGTGAGTCGATCAAAGCCCTGTAAATCAACGAAATACCTCCCCTCTGGACTTGAGCTTGTGCACACCAGCATTCATATGAAGTGGCCCGGGGTTCAACATCTGAACCTGCGACCATAGATGATAGGAAATGTCTAATCTGGTGCAACCTAAATTTTTCTGAGGAAGGCATATCAAGCTTACTCGTACAGTGTGCGACTGACAAGGGGCCCTGAGGTGAGAGGAAGTGTCCTATCCTGAATAGTCCCTTGTTGGTCCACCATCGAAAAAGCCCTTATGTTTAGTCCCGGAACAAAGTCCGGATTGTTAAAAATATGTGTCAGGGGTTTGTGAGCCGAGATAAGTGTAGGATGTGTATATAGTCTATCGCACAGCGCTAATGAGTGAGAGAGGGAAGGTGCCAATACAGGAGGTCTCCTACTTGGAGGAGCCCAAACCAAGTAATCTATGGTGTGATTAGGGACCGATTGTCGTTCCATATCAACCCAATCCGGTCTGCCCCCCATAGCATATACCACCGAGAATTGTGCCAGTTGGGCTGCCTGGTAGTATCTCCAAAGCAGGGGGACCCCTAGGCCCCCCTGTAAGCGGCTTCTGAAGAGGACCCTCCGCGGGAGTCGGGGACCTCTGGTGCCCCAAATAAACTGAAGCATCTTGGATTGAAGACTCTGCAATTTCCCTTTAGTTATCTGTATCGGGAATGATCTAAAAAGGTACAATATCCTGGGGAGAAGGTTCATTTTAACAGAATGAACTCTTCCCAACCAGGAAATGTTCCCTCTGGCCCAAAGTTCCATATCGGTAGACAATTTAGCGAACAGAGGTGGGTAGTTGGCTTGGTACAAAGAGGAGATGGAGGCGGTCAAATTGACCCCCAGGTACGGGATAGAGGTGGTGGCCCAGGAGAACGGAAAATTTTCCCGGAGGGTCTGCAACATGTAGCTGCTGACTTTTAATAAACACACACTCAGCTGTCCCACAATCCAGTGATGCGGCCGCCCAAACCCTCACTTCTCTCCCTCTCCTCTCCCCGGCGCCAGGATCTCTAGTATGGTCATGTGGCAGCTTGTGGCTTCATAGCCGCATGCGCACTGCGCATGCATGAGTCGCGCTGCATGTCCTGAATGCCGGGCAATCTTCTGGGACCTGTAAGATGTCCCAGAAGATTTCAAGGAGGGAGGGGGAGAGGGGAACTACCACTCGGGTCGCCTAAGTGGGAGCTGGGTACCTGTCAAAACTAGATACCCAGGAGGGCGTGGCCGCGGCGCGGAAGATGGCTGCTTGCTAATCCTGCTCCGCCGAGCCGCCCGGGACAAACGCAGCCACCGAGAGCTCAGACCCAGCAGACGACCGCCAGCCGCACCGGCAGCCTCCGCAAACACCCGCCGACATGGCCCGCCGAAAGAAGGGACCGGAGCAGTCCAACAAACTGTCCGGTTTCCTCATCTCACAGAGCTCCGGGCTACACCAAAATGGTGGCGCCTCGGGAGCACGAGGAGGACAGGGAGCCGCTGCGCTCCATAAACTGCAGCCGCTCTCTACTCACCCACCGCTCCACAGGCAGATCGCCAACCCGGACAGTGGCCAGTCATCTGAGTCACCTTCTCCTCCTTCTCCCTCGTCCAGGAGCCCAGCTAAGAACAGGCAGAGGAGAGACTCACCGCAGAGACCATCCATGTTCCCAGGTATGGACACCAGCCTCCCTGGACAGCACACACATGCTTCTCCCTCTCATGGCCCTGACCCCTTTGCCTCCTTCCCCACCGGTAGCAACCCTATCTCTGAAGGCACTATGAGAGACATGATGTATGCCCTGCGCAATACTATGCAGGCTGACATGCGGTCTTGCATACAACAACTCAGGATTGACATGGGCTCCCTGGGCACTCGGGTTGATTCCCTAGAACGCACGGCTGACACCCATGCCACCACTCTTAATTCTGTCATTACAACACTTAATGCCCAAACGGATGAAATCCACTGGCTCAAAAGTAAAGTAGCAGACTTGGAAGACCGTTCCCGGCGGAACAATATAAAAATTAGAGGAATCCCTGAAACAATACTGCCTACCCAGCTCCTTCAGCATGTCACTGCGCTTTTCCAAGCACTGCTCCCTAACGCATCAGCCTCAGATCTCATTATAGACAGGATACACAGACTGCCGAAACCATCATTCCTGTCAGGAGATGTACCCAGGGATGTACTCCTCAGGGTTCACTTCTATCATATGAAAGAGCAACTTATGATGGCGACAAGGCAAAACATGCCACTACCGGAGGGATATGCAAACTTACAACTACTCCCAGACCTCTCCAGGCACACTCTGCAAGCCAGGCGTAATTTGGCCACCATAACCAAAGCCTTACGCAACCACAATGTGCCACACAAGTGGAAATATCCAGCAACTCTATCTGTCACTCATGGCGGATCCACTGCCCTGATAAAAACTCTGGACGAAGGAATTCAGGCACTGCGGAGATGGAACATTTTGCCACAGCAACCCTTTGATCCTCCTGCATCGCCTCCCCTCAGACCACTGGAAGCGGACTGGCAACTGGTCTCTCGCAAGAGACCCCCCAGGCACGACGACATCTTTACGAGCTCTAATATGTCACCTACTTAACTCCGACTAAGGTCCCAGGCCATAGGAGCGTGAGCCCTTGGCCCTCTCACTTTTATCGGTATGACCGATCACGGACTGCCGAGACGGTCCTTTTCTTACCCTTTTACCCTGCTTGTTTTTTGTTCTTTTGTTTTCTATCAATTTGCACTTGTTCTACATGGCATCATCGCTGCGTATACAGATCTCCCGCGAAAATCCCACACCCTAGGGATACATCCTTATGGACACTTCAGGAACCTAGACTTTCTTCTCCTCTACAGTAACAACCGGTATTCACCCTCGCTAGATCATCCGGACGTCCCATGACTATTAAACTTTTGTCCATCAACGCCAATGGCTTAAACCATCCCGCTAAGAGGCGCACATTATGGAAAGAGGCCTTGGACCATGGTGTGGACGTTTTAGCGGTCCAGGAGACCCATTTTAAAAAAGGGGCTCACCCATCTTGTGCCCACAAAGACTACACCCAGATCTTTCTTGCCTCCGCAGAAGAAAAAAAGAGGGGAGTTCTTCTGGCCTTCAGATCGTCGCTGTCGGTCAAGATTCATCACTCTGTCCAGGACCCACAAGGACGATTCATAATAGTGGTTTGTGAACTGAACGGATCTCCGTTCACCATAGTTAACTTGTACGCCCCGAACTCACATCAATTGCGATTTCTAAGACGTCTACTCAAGCAGGTACACAAAGTCAGACAGGGTCGCTTGCTCCTGTGTGGCGATTTCAATGTGGTTGCAGACCCTGGGATGGACACCTCTTCGTCCCCCCGGGGCCGGCAACAATCGATGGGGGGGCTGTTACATTCAGAAAAGTTGTATGATGTATGGCGGTGTCAACATGCCACCGAGAGGGATTACTCCTACTTCTCACCCAGGCACAGGTCTTACTCTCGAATAGACTTATTTGTGGTTGATGGAGATCTCCTATCGAAAGTGTCCTCCTCGACGATCCAGGACATTACTTGGTCAGATCATGCAGCGGTTGAACTGATCGTCGAGGAGAACGCTCGGGTAGCGTCATCTCGTATTTGGAGATGCGATACTGGAATGCTGCAGGACTCGGGCTGCTCTACCCGGGTCTCGGGCAGCTTAAAGGAGTTTTTCCTGCTCAACAAACAGTCGGTCTCGGACCCCTGGGTGCTGTGGGGTGCACACAAGGCCTTCGTGAGAGGGGTGTGCATTCAGCAGCAGGCCAGGAGGAAGAGACTGAGGAACCAGAAAACGTCTTCCTTGTTGACTGAGATTCATGTTTTGGAGGAAAGTAATAAAAAGGGCCCCACAGTCACTATATCAGACCGCCTAACTCGACTTAGGCTAGAACTCCGAATCCTCCTACTGGAAGCCTCGGATAAACACCTCAATTACCTAAAGCAAAAGTCCTACTCACAGGCTAACAGGGCTGGCAAATTTCTGGCGAATAGAGTTAGACAAAAGCAAGCCAAGTCTAGAATCCCGTTCTTGATAGACCCCGTCACTAAGGCCAAAATTACGCACCCGCTGGCTATTGCAGATGCCTTCGCATCTTTCTATGGTTCCCTGTACAACCTAAAAGATGACCCCTCAGAACACCAACCCTCAGTAGCAGACATAGAGAAATTTTTAAGCGCCATTAATCTGCCGACACTCTCCTCATCCCAACTGGCCTCTCTAAATGCACCCATCACACTTGAGGAAGTCCAATCTAGCATTAAAACCCTACCGAAAGGCAAGTCACCAGGGCCTGACGGTCTCCCCAACGAATATTACCAGCTATTCCTTCCCCATATAGGTCCCACGCTGACAGAGGTCTTTAACAAAGCTATGACTGATGCTAGTCTTCCCCCTGACATTCTGAGTGCACACGTAGTCACCCTCCCGAAGCCCGGCAAGGACCCAACTACCCCAGCGAATTTTCGACCCATCTCTTTACTAAATTCGGACGCTAAAATTTACGCGAGAATCCTATCCAAACGTATTCAAAAGTTTCTCCCCTCATTGATAGCCAAGGACCAAATGGGCTTTACGCCTGGTCGCCAGACATCCGACGCCACGAGACGAATGGTAAATATTCTCCACCTAGCACAACGACGCAAGATACCTGCTGTCCTCCTAACGTTGGATGCCGAAAAGGCATTTGATAGGGTACACTGGGGTTACATGGAACACACGTTACAAAAATTTGGTTTTTCTGGCCCTATCCTTTCCGCTATACTAGCCCTATACTCCTCTCCCTCAGCCCATGTGTACACATCAGGGATAGTGTCCAAAAATTTTCCCATCACTAACGGCACGAGGCAAGGGTGCCCCCTCTCCCCCACGATTTTTAACTTACTAATAGAACCCCTCGCCGAAACTATCCGTTCACATCCTCAAATCATTGGCTTTTCTTACCCCTCATACCACCACAAAATCACATTATTCGCGGATGACATCATCCTCATGCTAACAGAACCATCTAAATCCCTCCCAGCTGCGTACACGATTTTACAACAATTCCACAGTATCTCATACTATAAACTCAACGCGTCCAAGTCCACGGTCCTGAACCTTGGAGTTGCGCGTCAGACGCAAACTCTACTCGCATCGCTGGTCCCCATCCCTTGGTCCACGGACAAAATCCACTACCTAGGTATTGACCTCCCAGCCGATCCCACAAAACTCCTCACAGTTAACGTGACTAGGCTTCTCCACAAATTAGACACGGAAACCACACATATGCAACCTCTGTATTTATCATGGCATGGAAGAGTAGCCGCATATAAGATGTTTTTGCTCCCTCAACTTTTATACCTGTTTAGGGCCCTTCCCATTCACTATCCAGCAACATGCTTAGCTAAATTCACTTCTCATATGCAAAAATACATATGGGAGGGGAAGAGGGCCCGTTGTTCTGCCTCTGTCCTGACCGCCAAAAGATGCCATGGAGGAGCTGCGGTTCCCAATATTCAAGGATACTATTGGGCCACTGTACTAGCACAAACCCGCAACTGGTTCCACACAGTAGATGCCCCCCTTTGGGTAGACTTGGAAACCAACATAGCCCCCACCGAGAACCTTAGGGACTTACTTCTGGGGGATGCGTGGCTCCCTTGGAACCTCTCCTCCTTCTCCCCCCCCATGCAGGCCTCCATAAAGGCCTGGCGCAAGGTCATCGGGCCTGACAAGGACTGTGCCCTTCTTCCTACCGAAAATATTCCATCCTCAATCCTACACATATATCTGCCTGACCTCCCTGTGAGTGTCACTACCCAGGGGAATATCGCGACTATTCAGCACCTATACAGACAATCCTCCCTCATGCCCCCTCACCAGATTCAGACGCAATACCAAATACCGCGCTCCAGTTTTTTCCAAATTTACCGTATACACCACTTCATGAGACAACACCCAGTCCAGCACATTAACGTGGAGGGGAAAGTGTGGGAGCTGCTTACGGCAGCCCCCAAAAATACACCAAAACTGTTTAACTTTTACCATGCCATTCTACATACTGGTGACTTCTTCAAAACAATGACCATGTTCAAGTGGGATAGAGATCTCAGGGAGTGTTTCTCGGTATCCCGATGGAAACGTGCATTGTCAGAAGCAAATAGACATACTCATTGCGCTAATCACTGGGAGATGACACTTAAAATCACCCATAGATGGTACTACACACCATACAGGTTAGCGGGTTTCTCTAACAAATACTCCCAACTCTGCTGGAGAGAATGCTCCTGTGTAGGTACAATTTTTCATGTGATGTGGTCCTGCCCGTCTCTTACTAGCCTGTGGAACCAAGTGTTCAGCTATATAGCGAAATACACAGGTTGTATAATAACACCCAATCCAGCTCTGGCCATCCTGCACCTAGGTATGGATACTCTCCCTCTAGTGTACAGACCATGGACATCGCATGTCCTACTAGCCACGAGAACACTAATTTTGAGGAGGTGGAAGTCCACAGACGTGCCTAACTTGACTGAAGTGATCTCACTGTTACGTACTAACTATCAGTTTGAAAGATCTATAGCCATTAATAATTCGCAGCTACATAAATTCACTAAGTATTGGGACTTTTGGTCCAAAGATTGAAGATTAATCATTTCTTATACTGTGTAAATGACGTTGATGATTGCCATGCACTTGTTGTACTGCCATGTACTTGTTACATTGAACTGCTACGTGTTTTGTTTGTTTGACTTAACTCTTTAATAAAAAAAAAATATTTTCAAAAAAAAAAAAAAAAAAAACTAGATACCCACTCCCCCGCCCCCCCCCAAAAAAAAAAAATTACATGCCAAAAGTGGCATGTCAGGGGAGTCAGGAGCCCTAAAGCAGAAGTTCCAATTTTGGGTGGAACTCTGATTTAAGATGTAACAAAGGAAGAAAAAAAAGGTAAAAACCTTCCCTCTCCTCAACTTCCAGTTTTCTAACAGTGTTTTTCAACTTTTTTTCAGTCAAGGCACCCTTTAGAATTGCTCACAATTGGGCACAGCAGGTGCATCCGAGCTTGAACGTTTTTTTTTTTTTGCTTGTTCCCACGTGTTGCGATTTTAATTAGGCTGCTCTATGCTAGTGAAACATGTGTGGGTATGATTTTTAAATTGATCCCCACCAAAATGCAATGAATTGCGCACAATTGGGCACACCAGTCTGAGGTGTGTCCGGGGGTGAACTTTTTTTTTTGCGTGTTCCCGCATGTTGCGTTTTTAATTAGGCTGTTCTATGCTAGTGAAACATGAAAAAAATGTGTGGGCATGATTTTTAAATTGATCCCCAACAAAATGCATGGAACTGTGGTACCATATACGTTTTAGTGGGCGAAAACATGCATGCAAGTGTCGGTTGTGTGGGCATGCCATTAGGAATTGCAAGTACGAAATTACTGTGTTAACGTACTGCACCTGGTTTGATAAAGCCCTAAAATGTTGTTTTTAAAGTGGAGTTCCGGGCACAGAAAAAATTTTCACTGAACATACCCCCGGGACAGTCAGGGCTAGTACATTCCACAATGGCTAGCCTCTGATCTGTCCCGGTTCGCACTTACCTTTTAGAAGAAATACTCACTTATAAAATTTCTTCCACAGCGTTGCCATCTCTCTTGTGGGCAGCTGAAGCCGGCGCGATCCTCTTCGGCGTCCTCTTCCGTGTCTTCTCCTCCCAGAATGCGCCTGCACCGGCCCCTCTCGTCACTTCCGGTGCTGCGCCGCATTCCTCCACAGCTTCTGGGCATGCCCAGAAGCTGTTTAGAAGGAAATGCGGCGTCGCCCCAGAAGTGACGAGTGGGGGCCGGTGCCGTCGCATTTATTCCTGGGAGCGATGACGTTCAGCTCCCAGGAATCATTGCAAGACAGGAAGTGACGGCGGAGCCGCGGCGCTGAGGGAGGAAGTGAAGGATATGTGAGTATATTCGATCTCCAATTACAAGGTAAGTATAAAAAAAAAAAATACCTAACTATCCAATTCCTTTTCAGGTTAAGGAGACCAAGCGGACGGGCACAAAAAAAAAGGTCGATTTTGTGCCCGGAACTCCGCTTTAAGGCGGATTAAAGCAGTCAGTAGGTTGTAAATCCCTCCCATCCTCTCAACTGGCACAAATTCCCCCTTCAAAATCCCTCCTCCTAACAAACCCCCCCTTGTACCACAAACCACCCCTCCAAAATGCCCCCTCCTACCACAAATCGCTCCTGCAAAATTCCCACTCTAGCACAAATCCTCCCCCCTCCTCCTAACCCTCCTGCTGTGTATGATAGAACAGGGTTTTTCAACCGGGGTTCCGCGTCACCCTGGGGTTCCGCAGAGAGTTCCTGGTGATGCTGCTGCAAAATTACAGAAAACCCTGATACAGTCCAATGATTAAAGCACACAGCTTTCAGTTTTGCCGGCAGTAGCATAGATAGCAACAGGGAGGGGAAAAGAGCCCAGAGGAGGAACAGGATGTGCTCTCTCGGGTCTGTATACACAGAAGTTAACACAGGAAACCTTTAATCATCTGTCTGTATCAGGGTTTTCTGTAATTTTGCTGCGGCACCCCGGTTGAAAAGCCATGTTTTAACATACACAGAATTTTGCTACCTACATGTCAGTCAGTAAGGATTTACATCTCCCATGATACTAACCCTACAATAATCTTTCACTTTGCAGTTTGTCAGCAACACTCCCTTTGCTTTCCCCATCACAGATAAAACACATTGTCAGTATGGCTGCTGTCACCTCACCTTTTATAGTGAGGGCACTGGCTTATCCAAAAGTGCCCTTATTGGCCTTCCTAAGCCAGGCAGTAAATTAGGCTTACAAGGAATTGGGGCTGATAACTTTCTTCATAAATTTGCCAGGACCGCAAATTTTAAACCTGCTGGATCTGCTGCAAACCTGAACATAATTCCAAGTCTAAAAACAAAGACAGAAGTGTGGGACTTTAAATGAGGTCAACTAGACATAAGGATTTATTGAATAAATAAATATAATATGAAAACAATGTTAATAAACACACACAGAGTTAAAGCATTCAATAGATTAGACAATACATATTGAACCAAAAATAAATAAATGCAATGTTTCTAGGATCACAATGGATCACTCAAAAATATAATGAATACAATAGAACATCAAAATCTCTGTGTGCAATCTTAAAATATATCACAATTCAATAAAAGATCTGAGTTATTTTTAGTCTCGACGCGTTTCATGGACCTCCGTCCATTCATCAGGAGCTTGAATAAACATTGTGTATCTAAAAATAAGAATATGGATTGTAATATTATATTTTTGGGATAATAAAATATGATGGTGTATATAATGGAATAAACACTACCTTGAGCAGTGTTATAGATCCACAAGCAATCTAGTATTGGAAAGGGAGCTGATCTAGGAAATGCCTAACAAGTCTGTTAAAAAATGGCACCATGCTTAAAGTGTAAATTCTCTATTACAGAAAATTTGTTAACCCAATATCTTTCGTTCAACCCGTCACTTAAAAATAATATATATATACCTTAGATTCTTTAAACATTGGACTTTATTTTTATTATCAAAAACCGTTCCTATCATTGTATCAGGGATATTAATAGTTATTTTAATCTGCTCAGTTTCACAAAAGCTAATTTAAGGAAATTAGTACCTTCATTGTAGTGTTGGTCTTTTCCTCTTACGCAATGTACATAATTGCTCCCTAGTAGGGATGATCGAACTTTTGAAAAGTTCGGTTCGACCAGAACACCCGAACTTCCCGGCCTGGATTTCAGAACCCCATTGAAATCAATGGGACCCGAACTTTGGTAATCAAAAAACACAATTTTGAAGCCCTAAAACTAGAGTTGAGCGGACACCTGGATGTCCGTGTTTGGCGGGTTCGGCCGAACTTGAAAAAAAAGTCCGGGTCCGTGTCCCAGACTTTTTCCGAACTTTACCCGGACACCGAACCCCATTGAAGTCAATGGGGACCCGAACTTTCAGGCACTAAAATGGCTCTAAAAACCAATGGAAAGGGCTAGAGTGCTGCAAATGGCAGCAAAATGTAGTTAAAAGCATGGCAAGTTCTCTGCAAACAAATGTGGATAGGGAAATAACTTAAAACAACAAAAAAAAAAACAGAAAAATAAAACAATTTTCTTCATCTGTGAAGGACGAGGCCCTTATGGAGTAGGAGGGAGGTTGAGGTTGCGGTGGATGTGGCGGTGTAGGTGGAAGCGGCGGTGGAGGGGGACGAGGTAGCCAACACTGCTTTTTTTCAGTCATTTTAAATTAGGGTACACCCCAAAAGAGTGAGAAAGATCAAAAATATAACAATGGTCGGTATCCATCTCTATTCTGCACAAGGTACGGAAAAGTCCTGTGGGATCCATGCCTGGTTCATTTTAATGAACGTGAGATTGTCCACATTGTCTCTGGACAGGCGGCTGCTCTTGTCTGTGATAACGCCCCCAGCCGTGCTAAATACACGTTCAGATAATACACTGGCTGCAGGGCACGCCAGCACCTCCAAGGCGTAAAGGGCGAGCTCAGGCCATGAGCCCAATCTGGAGACCCAGAAGTTGAAGGGGGCAGATCCGTCAGTCACTACATGTAGGCGTGTGCACACATACTGCTCCACCATGTTGGTGAAATGCTGCCTCCTGCTAAGACGTTCCATACGAGCTGCTGGTGCTGCTGTTTGTTGTGGCGTGCTGACAAAGCTTTTCCACATTTCGGCCATGCTAACCCTGCCTTCTGAGGTGCTGGGGGTGCCCTGGTTGCATTGGCGACCTCTTCTTCCTCCTCCTCCTCCTCTGCCTTGGCCTTGTGCTTTCACTGTGGCCCCACTGTCAGGTGGGAATGCCAGCAGCATCGCGTCTACCAGTGTGCGCTTGTACTCGCGTATCTTGCGATCACGCTCCAGTGAGTGAATTAAGGACGTTACGTTGTCCTTGTAACGGGGATCCAGCAGCGTGGCCACCCAGTAATCAGCACAAGTTAGAATGTGGGCAACTCGGCGGTCTTTGTAGAGACACTGCAGCATGTAATCGCTCATGTGTGCCAGGCTGCCCAGAGGCAACGGAAGGCTGTCCTCTGTGGGAGGTGTATCGTCTGTGTCTTCTGTATCCACCCCAGCCACGCACCAGTGATGGCCATGAGCTGGCCTGGGTGCCACACTGCTGTGAACATGGTTCCATCTCCTCCTCCATCTCATCCTCCTCCTCCTCACCCTGCAGAACTGTGCCCCTGCTGGACAATTGTGTACCTGGCGTATGTGGGTGCAGGAACCCACCCTCGGAGCCACTTGCGAATGACTGCCCTAAAAGCCATGGAAATGATCCCTCTTCCTCCTCCTCCTCCTGTGCCACATCCTCTTCCATCATCGCTCGATGCATTTTTTCAAGGAGACATAGAAGTGGGATAGTTAAGCTGACAACGGCGTCATCGGCACTGGCCATGTTGGTGGAGTACTCAAAACAGCGCAACAAAGCACACAGGTCTCGCATGGAGGCCCAGTTATTGGTGGTGAAGTGGTGCTGTTCGGCAGAGCGACTCACGCGTGTGTGCTGCAGCTGAAACTCCACTATGGCCTGCTGCTGCTCGCACAGTCTTTCCAGCATGTGCAAGGTGGAGTTCCACCTTGTGGGCACATCACATATGAGGCGGTGAGCGGGAAGGCCGAAGTTACGCTGCAGTGCTGACAGGCGAGCAGCAGCAGGGTGAGAACGCCGAAAGTGCGCACAGACGGCCCGCACTTTCTGCAGCAGCTCTTACATATCGGGGTAATTTTGAAGGAACCTCTGCACCACCAAATTCAGCACATGCGCCAGGCAAGGGATGTGCGTCAAACCGGCTAGGCCCAGAGCTGCTATGAGATTTCGCCCGTTATCGCACATCACCATGCCGGGCTTGAGGCTTGCTGGCACCAACAACTCATCGGTCTGCTGTTCCATGCTCCTCCACAACTCATGCGCGGTGTGGGATTTTTCCCCCAAACATGCAAGTTTTAAAACTGCCTGCTGTCGTTTACCCCTGGCTGTGATGAAGTTTGTGGTGAAGGTGTTACGCTGACCGGATGAGGAGGCGTTAGAGGATGAGGAAGAGGAGTAGGAGGAGTTAGGAACAGGAGGACAACTGAAGCACCCTGCAATCCTCGGCGGTGGAAGGAGATGCGCCAAACAAATTTAAAAGGTGTATCTCACACGTACCGATACAGATTATGCCGCAATGTAATTTTTTTCACCCCAAAAGGGTGTATATTGAATAGCAGAATAGAAAAAAGTATATAAAAAGGTGTATCTCACACGTACCGATACAGACTATGCCACAATTTAATTTTTTTACCCCAAAAGGGTGTATATTGAATAGAGGAATAGAAAAAACTAGGCCCCGATTACAATTTTTTTTACCCTAAAAGCAGGATGAGGATGAGGAGTAGGAGGAGTTCGGAACAGGAGGCAAACTGAAGCACCCTGCAATCCTCGGCGGTGGAAGATGCGTCCAAAAAATTTGAAAGGTGTATCTCACATGTACCGATACAGACTATGCCGCAATTTAATTTTTTTACCCCAAAAGGGTGTATATTGAATAGCGGAATAGAAAAAAGTATATAAAACGGTGTATCTCACACGTACAAACCCAGACTAGGCCCTGATTACAATTTTTTTGTACCCTAAAGGCAGGATGAGGATGAGGAGTAGGAGGAGTTCGAAACAGGAGGCAAAATGAAGCACCCTGCAATCCTTGGCGGTGGAAGATGCGCCCAAAAAATTAGAAAGGTTTATCTCACACGTACCGATACAGACTATGCCGCAATTTAATTTTTTTTACCCCAAAAGTATGTAGATTGAATAGCGGAATAGAAAATATGATATAAAAAAGTGTATCTCACACGTACAAACCCAGACTAGGCCCCGATTACAATTTTTTGTACCCTAAAGGCAGGATGAGGATGAGGAGTAGGAGGAGTTCGGAACAGGAGGCAAACTGAAGCACCCTGCAATCCTTGGCGGTGTAAGATGCGCCCAAAAATTTGAAAGGTGTATCTCACACGTACCGATACAGACTATGCCGCAATTTAATTCTTTTTACCCCAAAAGGGTGTAGATTAAATAGCGGAATAGAAAATATGATATAAAAAGGTGTATCTCACACGTACAAACCCAGACTAGGCCCCGATTACAATTTTTTGTACCCTAAAGGCAGGATGAGGATGAGGAGTAGGAGGAGTTCGAAACAGGAGGCAAACTGAAGCACCCTGCAATCTTCGGCGGTGTAAGATGTGCCCCAAAAATTTGGAAGGTGTATCTCACACGTACCGATACAGACTATGCCGCAATTAAATTTTTTTTACCCCAAAAGGGTGTAGATTGAATAGCGGAATAGGAAAAAGTATATAAAAAGGTGTATCTCAGACGTACAAACACAGACTATGTGCCGCGATTTAATTTTTTTTACCCCAAAAGGGTGTATATTGAATAGCGGAATAGAAAAAAATCTTATAAAACGGTGTATCTCACACGTACAAACACAGACTAGACCCCGATTACAATTTTTTGTACCCTAAAGGCAGGATGAGGAGTAGGAGGATTTCGGAACAGGAGGCAAACTGAAGCACCCTGCAATCCTTGGCGGTGGAAGATGCGCCCAAAAAATTAGAAAGGTTTATCTCACACGTACCGATACAGACTATGCCGCAATTTAATTTTTTTTACCCCAAAAGTATGTAGATTGAATAGCGGAATAGAAAATATGATATAAAAAAGTGTATCTCACACGTACAAACCCAGACTAGGCCCCGATTACAATTTTTTGTACCCTAAAGGCAGGATGAGGATGAGGAGTAGGAGGAGTTCGGAACAGGAGGCAAACTGAAGCATCCTGCAATCCTTGGCGGTGTAAGATGCGCCCAACAATTTGAAAGGTGTATCTCACACGTACCGATACAGACTATGCCGCAATTTCATTATTTTTACCCCAAAAGGGTGTAGATTGAATAGCGGAATAGAAAATATGATATAAAAAGGTGTATCTCACACGTACAAACCCAGCCTAGGTCCCGATTACAATTTTTTGTACCCGAAAGGCAGGATGAGGATGAGGAGTAGGAGGAGTTCGGAACAGGAGGCAAACTGAAGCACCCTGCAATCCTCGGCGGTGTAAGATGCGCCCAAAAAATTGGAAAGGTGTATCTCACACGTACCGATACAGACTATGCCGCAATTTAATTTTTTTTACCCCAAAAGGGTGTAGATTGAATAGCGGAATAGAAAAAAGTATATAAAATTGGTGATTTTTCAATAGCACATGTGAACACAGCAGTGTCTTATGTTTTATGTCACGGTCAGCAGCAGGCTATGAAGGGAAAAAAATAATTCCCCTTTAAATTTGTAATTTTTAAATAGCAGATTAGTACAGAATATGCCACAATTTATTTTTTTTTTTTTACCTCAAAAGGGTGTATATTGAATAGTGGAATAGAAAAAAGTATATAAAATTGGTGATTTTTCAATAGCACATGTGAACACAGCAGTGTGTTATGTTTTATGTCACAGTCAGCAGCAGGCTATGAAGGGAAAAAAAAAAAATTCCCCTTTAAATTTGTAATTTTTAAATAGCAGATTAGAACAGCAATCTGTAGTAAAATATAGCTGAACGCTGCACACAACAGACTGATAAAAATATATTTTTTTCTCCCTCCTCCTCCTCCTCCTCAGTGGGCTCAAGTGAGGGCAAAAAGATCGTTCACTGCACCACCCCCCACACAGCAAAATCGATGTAGATCGCTAATGGACGATTGTTCTGTCCTGTGTCTCCTATCTGTCCCTGCCTAATCTCTCCAGCCTGTCCCTAAAATGCTCAAATATCTTTCCCTGCCTACACTCCGACCTGTCCCTGCATTCTTTTTGGGCACAATGTTGTTTTTCCCTGTCTGTCCCTAATCAGCAGCAGCCAGCACGTATGATGTGTGCTCTCTCCCTACACTACAGCAGACTGATGCACCGCGCTGTGTCTCTTGAGCTTATAAAGACATGGGTCACATGCTTCAGATGGCCAATCACAGCTACTAATACATTAGTAGGCATGGCTGGGATGGCTTAAGGCACACCAGTTAAACGCTTGTTTATTGGCTGTTGAAAGCCCGCTATTAAAAGCGCGCCATTACATACAAAACAGGAAATAAAATTACCGAACACGGATTTTAAACCCGAACATACAGTAAAGTTTTCGGGTCCGTGTCTGGGTAGCAAAAATCCAATTATCCGGTACGGACCCAAATAATACAGTCCGTGTTCGCTCAACACTACCTAAAACCCAATAAATGCCCCTAAAAAGTGCCTAGGGTTCTGGGTCATGCCCCAGGGACTATTAATCACGCAAAAAAAAAGTTCTTAAAATTTTTCATTTTTGATAGAGAGCCAATTATTGAAAAAATTATTGAAAAAAAAATGAGATTTCTTTGGATTTAGTGTCTGTGGGGTCTAAAAAGTGTACCTGTGAAGTTTCAGCTCTGTAGCATGTCCAGAACCAGAAAAAAAGTTTGTTTGTATTAGAATTGCAATAGAGCAGGATAGTGGCTTCGCTATTTTCACACATCTGAACTTCTGTGTAGGGGTATATATACACACACATGTATGTATATATACACATACACATATATAGGTGTGAAAGTCGCAGAACACTATGCCTGCGCTAATGAAATAATTAACAGGCATAGGACTACGCTCCTATCACACCTATATGTGTGTATGTGTATAAATACATATAAGTGTGTGTGTATATATACCCCTATACAGAAGTTCAGATGTTATGCCTGCCTCCAAAGACGCCCAAAAAATGCCCAAAAAAAACGCCTGCAACAACACACCTGGGCGTTTTTTTTTGTAGCAGGCGTTTTTTTGGGCATTTTTTGGGCGTCTTTGGAGGCAGGCATGACATCTGAACTTCTGTATAGGGGTATATATACACACACACTAATATGTATTTATACACATACACACATATAGGTGTGATAGGAGCTAAGTTCTATGCCTGTTAATTATTTCATTAGCGCAGGCATAGGGTTCTGCTACTTTCACACCTATATATGTATGTGTACATATACATACATGTGTGTGTGTATATATACCCCTACACAGAAGTTCTGATGTTATGCCTGCCTCCAAAGACGCCCAAAAAATGCCCAAAAAAACGCCTGCTACAAAAACGCCCGGGTGTGTTGTAGCAGGCGTTTTTTTGGGCATTTTTTGGGCGTCTTTGGAGGCAGGCATGACATCTGAACTTCTGTATAGGGGTATATATACACATACACTTATATGTATTTATACACATACACACATATAGGTGTGATAGGAGCTTAGTCCTATGCCTGTTAATTATTTCATTAGCGCAGGCATAGGGTTCTGCTACTTTCACACCTATATATGTGTATGTGTATATATACATACATGTGTGTGTGTATATATACCCCTACACAGAAGTTCTGATGTCATGCCTGCCTCCAAACACGTCCACAAAAAAGCCCAATAAAACGCCTGCAACAAAAAGCCGGGTGTCACACGGGCGAAGCCACTATCCTGCTCTATTGCAATTCTAACAGAAACAATCTTTTTTATATGGCTTTCTATGGCGGTCACCCTGACATGGAAGGGTTTGGTCACCCTGCCATAGCAGTCAGAGTCAGTGAGCCCTACACTACACTACGGTCCCCTGACACTTAACACTTTCCCTACAGAAACTAGATTATTAAATCTAACTATAGTGGAAAATAGTACCCTAACTACACTAGATATCCTTTTCCTCACACTAATAATTGCTAAATGACACTTTGAAGCAGGAGTAACAGAACTGCTTCCACTCTCTTCCACAGCCCCTGTATTACAATGCTAGAGATTTGGCGGGGCTATGTTACATACTGGGGGGCGTATTCACTACTGATTGGCCTCTGGACCCCCTAGTCACTCCAATCACATTCCTAGCATCCTTCTGCCCCCTCAATTGGCTTTTACTGATGGTTCTGGTCCAATCACGGGCTTTTAAAGCCCAGTTCCTGTCCCATTGCATTTTGGTCGGTTCTGGTTGCCGAATTCCGAACTTTTTCAGCAAAGAGTTTGAAATTCGGCCGAATTTCGAACAGTCGATGGTCGACCCGAACCGTTCGATCATCCCTACTCCCTAGAACAACTATAATCTAATCTAGAGTAAACATATTGACCACGTTTTAGAGAAAACTTGGGTTTTATCATTATTTCTCTGAAAGCATATCTGGAATAAAGGTTTCTGCATTTTAAATAATTTTAATTTAAACTGCCACATATACTTGACATTTTTCCAGTACACATGACTTGTATCACACACAATATATACTTGCCTACTAAATTTGGTCAGAAATATATGGACTCTTTTGTATTTGCTAAAGGTTCTCTCATTTCAGTCAACTCTAACATAGAGCAGGATATTTTAGAAAGTTAATTAGGATTTCGGCTTCAGGCATTATGTTCCAGAGTCTATTGTAGTTTATCACCCATGCAACATTAATATTCTTACTCTCTAAAATTCTTCTTTGCAGCTATATTACATTTTCTGTAACAATGGTTGGAAACAACTGCTATATCTTATTGTAAAGCAATATACACAACTGTGTTTAATTTGAGCATGAATTTTAAGCATGTGGGTAGCATATTAAACTTTTATTTTTCATCTGTATAACATAATTGTTATATTGTAAGCATTGGAGCGCCAGATATGTCTTTATTTACAGCAAATGTTTTATATTAATTGAAATTAAACTTTTTCCTTTTATTATTATATAGTACTTGACCCCCAGTCAAGTAACTGTGGATAGGCATTTTCCCTTAAGGTCCCCTAGAGAGTAGCATTCTGGAAGAATTATGTTGTAACTCTAGGAGGAAGGAAGCATTCCCTCAGTCTTTCCTTCTGGCCCTGTTCTATGTAGCATTCTGAGAGGTCATAGGATGATATTCAGAAACTTGAAGTAGTATGAAGTAGTATGAAGTAGTATGATGGATGCAGAGGGGCTGGGCTCCCTGAGTCTTATTGGTTTTCACACTGACTGGACAAAGAGAGGCAGCTTCAGGAGGAGTTGAGCTTTTTGATACATTTACACACATGGTCAAGAGCACAAAGGTTGCTATGCAAGCTTTAGGATTTGCATGCGTTACCTCTGAGACAGAATCCTCAAGCAACTCTAAAACCAAAAACAAAAATTTTGTTTATTGCACTTATGATTCCTTAGTTGTGGTGGCTGCATTTTTTTTTATTTACTGGTGTATTTTCTATTATTTTCACCAGGTGATTCGGTGAGTATTACACCTAGGGGTTGATTTATTAAAATGGAAAGTGCAAAATCTGGTACGGCTCTGCATAGAACCCAATCAGGTTCCAGGTCTTTTTTGTCAAAGCTTAATTGAACAAGCAGATGTTAGAAGCTGATTGGCAACCATGCACAGCTGCACCAGATTTTGAACTCCCCAGTTTTAGTAAATCAACCCTTTTTTGCCTTCGAGTAACAATGCTCATTCACCATACTTTACCATCACTATTATATAAGGGTAATAATCTTTTGTAGTTCACTAAAGATAGGTGAGATGGTTGATAAAAGTTTCAGTTCACAGCACAGGAGGTTACAAAGACTGGCATTATCAACAGGTATTCTTTGTACTTGCACAAAATGTACTTATTATTATTGTTTTGCAGCAATTAAACATGAGCTTAGTTTTGGAAAGATTAGGTTTTAGAGAGTCGTGTGCGACAAAATAGAAAATTAATAGTGTAAAAGAGCTGGCAAGGACTGGATGAAAGGATCGTAATAGGAATGATAGAGCAGATCTGTTTGGCAGCATGAAGAAAGTATTTCGATTTTAGGAGAACACATTTATACATGGTGAAGTCTTAAAAAGATTTAGTTTTATGACACACTTGCTCAAAAACAAAGCTGCATCTTTTGATTCATCTGATGTTATCTGTTTGCCAGGATTGTAGTGGTTGGGTCCTAATTCTCTGTGTAGTGAGGGGAAGTATGTCCATAGAGAATAACAGAGATCTGTTCTCAACAGAAGTGGCCATGTCAGAGCAGGAGAAGAGATTTTATCACAGAGGGAGCTTGAATAAAAAAGAGGAGAAGGGTTAAAGTGGCACGGGTTTCTCTGGGTAACCAGAGAAAAGGTTGTGGTAGAAAGGCTGTAAAGAGTGCAGAGGTGGGAACATACAAAGTTAAGGGTGTTGCCCGCAGAGTGAATAGGAATGTGTGTCTATTGCATTTGATCAAAAAAGGAGGTTAGATTTGAGAAGTTGAGAGATATTAGGGGTGTTAGCATTAGCAGGGATGTTAAAGTCACCAAAAATGATGGTGGTATTTCAAAGGAAAGAAAGTAGAGAAGTTAAAAAGAGATGTCATTAGGAAAATGTGAAACTGGTCCAGGAGGCTAATAAATCACAGCAATTATCAGAGAAACTGGAGAAAAATGATGAATACAGTGAGATTCAAAAGAGGAGAAGGATTGAACGGGAAGCAAAGGAAGAGCTTGGAAATTAATTTGCAGGGATAGAAGGAGTCCAACTCTATCTCCATTTCATCCCTTTGCCCTAGATGTGTGGGTCCAGCCACCATGGGAGAGGACATCTGGAGAGGTGGAGTTAAATTCCTGAAGCCAAGTTTCAGTAACATCAAGTAGGTTAATGGAGTGGGAGATAAACATGACATGAGCAGACATGAGCTTGTTACATATAGAACAGGCAATCCAGAGGAAACATGAGAATGAGGGACTCATGAATGGAAGCAGGGGAACAGAAATTAGAGTGTGTGGGTTAGTGACTGCTGCCAGAAGAAAGAAAGTTCAAGGTGTAGGGTTGGAAATTAGATAATGGAGGGCCAGGTGAATTAAGAGAGTGAGGGAAATAAGATGGGAGTGCACATGCTTCACTGTCCTGGAATTTATGTCAGCATATAAGTTAAGAATTAGCAGGAGGCGATAAGTGCAGTTACAGTATATATATACACAGTATCTCACAAAAGTGAGTACACCTCTCACATTGTCGTAAATATTTTATTATATCTTTTCATGTGACAACACTGAAGAAATTACACTTTGCTACAATGAAAAGTAACGAGTGTAGAGCTTGTATAACAGTGTAAATTTTCTGTCCCCTCAAAATAACTCAACACACAGCCACTATTGTCTAAACAGCTGGCAAAAAAAGTGAGTACACTCCTAAGTGAAAATGTTCAAATTGTGCCCAATTAGCCCAATTATCCATTTTCCCTCCCCACGTGTCATATGACTCATTAGTTTGCTGCACTGAAAGTAAAAGGGCTGAATAATTTTGCACGCCCAATTTTTCAGTTTTTTATTTGTTAACAAAGTTTGAAATATCCAATAAATTTTGTTCACTTCATGATTGTGTCCCACTTGTTGTTGATTCTTCACAAAAAATTACAGTTTTATATCTTTATGTTTGAAGCCTGAAATGTGGCAAAAGGTTGCAAAGTTCAAGGGGGCCGAATACTTTCGCAAGGCACTGTATATAGAGAGGGCAGGAGTAAAGGTGATATATTTGAGCTGCAAGTGGAGAAAAGGGTTAAATAAGTGAAGATTTAAGGATAGAGAACACTATTGATAAAAGGAAAAGTGGAGAGATCATTTTACAGGCTGTGGAGAGTAGCAATTAGACTTAGGCTGGCTATACATGAAGCAAATTTATTTTCTGAAAGAAAGTAATTCACTTTATTCCCCCCATCGAAACAGAGAATGTTGATGCGGAAATCCCTCCTGCTGGGTCATTGTCTTCTCCAGGCGGGGAAGTCATCCCCGCCAGGAGAAGACAGTGATTATTGGTAGCAGCTAATCGCAGGTAAAACCCTGCATGCTGGTTGTCATCAACTTGGTACATTTAGCCTTCCCATACACGGTTCAAATCTCTGCTAAACCGACCAAGATTTGAACTGTGTATGGCCTGCCTTAGAAAGGAAGCTGGATGGGGAAAATAAAGGTCCCCTTGTAGTCTGTCAGGAGTTTGTTGAGCAATGTTGTTTGTAGATTCTTTCTTGTCTCTGACTTGTTGTGTTTAACTGCCAGTAGAATACTTATGTAGAAATTATGATGACAGAGATGCCGGTGCTCCCCATCAGAAGTGCCTTTCTGCATGAGCTGATTCTATTATCTAAGGATATGGGGCAGGAGACTTTCTGTCAATTAATCAATTGGGAAGTGATAAAAGACACATGGATGAAAGACACTCATACAGTTAGGAAAGGCCAGAGCCATAAAAATAAAATCAGCTCTCTGATCAAAGCAGACAAACAGGAGGGTAAATCTATAATAGAGACATAAGTTTAAAGTTGTAGGTTAAAAGCAATGTACCTTAGGCAGATGAATAAAAAAATGACAATTCTCAAACACACAATACAGCCAGGCAATAGTTACATGGTTACCATCTGTATATGAATGAAAAATATCAGTGTAGCACTGCCCCCAAGGGGGCTGCTGAGATTGCATTCCCCTGGGTTACCCATAGCAACAGTCCGTTAAAACGTATCACTTTAACTCTTGGCTCAGACAATGAACAGTCCAGGGGATTTGTTTTTTTGTGTTTTATTTTGAACTGGGATGGGAGAAGGGATGAGTGGGATACTCCAACTATGAACTATGCACAATTCTGAGGACAATTAGCTGTAGTGTATGTGGCAAGGCCGCTGCTTCACTTTGCCACAGTAGTGAAGATAGATGAAAAGGCTCATGTTCAAATTACTCTTCAGGGTCTCAACTTGGCACCCCCTTTCTCTCTAGCTGTGCATGCTAGCCCCTGTCCACTGACTCTCACCGGAGTGGTCCCATTCCTGCTCCAAGCTCCCTGGTACTCACGGACACTGTTTTTCCTCAGGTTGCTTTGCCACTTGCTCCACAGTCAGTATCCTCTGGACCTCCTTGCTCAGCACCACACTTCTGGCTCACTAGGCCGACTGCCTGTGACTGCTTTCCACACTGACAGGAGGAGAGACAGCCATCACCCTCCTCCTGGGACCTGGCTTCCCGCCCAAAGAGGCCCTGCCACATGTGCCCTTGGCTTTCATGACCTATCCCAGGATGCACCACTCTTGTGCAAACCCACTGGGACAGCCGCAAAAGCCTGTGTCATTGGTTGGGTTTCCTCCACTGTCCAACATGCTTTCCTATTGGATACAGTGGGGACACTCCCTCAGACCAAGTGAATCACACATGGACACATGTAACAGGCCTAACTACTGATCAGGCTCTCCTGATAAGCAGGCAGAGCAAAAACTATGCTTTTCCTTGCACCTAAGTAGGAGGGTGCTACATCAGTTTTTAAACACACAGTATAGCAGGGCAAAGATAGATAACATTAAATCTCTGATCAAGAAAGGCAAACAAGAAAGTACATCTATATTATAGATATGTTTAAAAGTTGTAGGTTCACGGTAATGTACAATAATCTATGAGATTAAAAATGTCAGTTTTCAAACAAACAGCATGGCAGGATGACAGTTAAATAGCTGCTATGGGCAGAGAGATGAAAAAGAGTTATGTATTTGGGTGAACATAGGTTAACTTTGTTTCTTTTATTGCAATCTTTACTAAAGAGTTCTATTTCACCTTCCTCTCACTATGATAATACTGTGCATTGCACTCAAATGTACAGAGACAAGCAGATGGAAACAAACCAAGCTTGATGATGTCATAATTCATCTTGATCTGGTTTGTGCAAGCTCCAATATTGGTAGACATTTATGCCTTATCTTTTTTGCTAGTTTTCTTTTTTATCTGTGTTGCCAGAGTATTTATTATATATGCTGTATAGCTGTGTTGCATATTAAGTTGCAGAGTCCATGGAAACCTGGAAGAACAGCAGATTTGAGGATTCCTATGGTGCAGCAGAGGCACTGGTTGTAGTAATCTGCAGTTTTATAAATATGGATAGGTGTGTAGGCCCACTGTTTTGCTGATGACACTTTTCAGTCGGTCTGGTTTGATTTATAATGTTCTGTTGTTCTGGATCTTCCCCATATAAATTAAAAGTGTACATGCATATATTTAAGGGAAGGATGTTATCACAAACGATTTACAAACACGAAAATAATTTATAAAAGTGCAGTTTCGCACTATTAAAAATAATTTTAATTAATTTTATAAACGTATTCAAGCAACAAATGAAGGAGCTTGCATGTTCTTCCTGTGCCTGTCTGAGTTTCCTCCAGGTACTCCGGTTTCCTCCCACACTCCAAACACATGCTGGTAGGTTAATTGAATACTGTCAAAATTGGCCGTAGTATGTATATGTATAAATGCGAGTTAGGGACCTTAGATTGTAAGCTTCTTGAGGGGAGGGACTGTTGTGAATGCACAATGTATATGTAAAGCAGTGCATAAATTGACGGCCCTATATAAGTACCTGAAAAAAATAAAATAAATAAATAAATGAACAATAAAGCATGATTTTATATCATATCCTAGATATTACAATTTAACCAATACTCTTTGTTTTAACAATATTAGTTTTACATATACAGTAGGTAAAAGATTAAGAAAAAAACATTTCATTACATTTTCTGTATTTGTCTTTCCTTTTTTAGTTGTGCAGATGGGTATTTTGGACAACCATCAGTGCCAGGTGGATCATGTAAGCCATGCCCATGTCATAACAATCTCGACCTTTCATCCCCTGGCTGCTGTGACAGAGAGACAGGAGCATGTAGGATATGTAAACCCGGTGTGACTGGTGAATATTGCGATACATGTGCAGAAGGATATTTTGGAGATGCTCTTGAGCCAAAGGGCTGTCAACGTAAGTATCTACTGTTTTTTACATCAAAACTAAAGTCATAAACATGAAAAAGTTGATAAAAAGTAACACGAAATGAGTACATAACATATTCATCTGTATTTTACAAGTACTTCTCTTAGTTTATATTATACAGTAAACCCCCCTCCATTGCGGGGGTTACGTTCTGGACCCAGCCGCGAAATGTGAAAATCCGCGAAATAGAAAAACCCTATTAAAATGCATTGTAGGCATGTTTTTTTTACTGTCACTGTACATGTAAAAGCATTTTAAGGTCTTTAAACACACTTTTAAAACAATAGAAACTCATTTAAACACATAAAAGATACTGAGAGACATAGCAAGAGCTATGGAAAACACAAAAATATTTCATTTTTAATGATTTATATAGTAAAATAACATTACAAAAAAAAAACGCAATATACCAGGACCGCAAAAACTGAACCGCGATGGAGCGGGGTTTTACTGTAGTTTCCTTTATAGGTCACCATGCAGCTGATGAGTTATTACAGCATGCCCCTGGAAGCAATGGCACAAATGTCCTGTGTGGAAGAAACTTTAGAACCACTTTAGGTTCTATCTACCCTTTATTTTAAGCAGCAGTGACTATACAATTACAAATTTCACACAGCACAGATGAACTCCGTGTTTCTTTTTCATTTGAATATACAATACCTGAAATGAAGGATGCACTCTGACTCAACAAAAGGCAATAGGTTTGATCTGTCAACTGAAAAGGATAATCAGATCACACTCTTTCACTAATTAAAAGGGTTTAAATAAAGGATTCAAATATAGTTTAGTGTTAAGTAGAAAGCACGTTCAATATTAGACCTTTGTATAACAAAGCATGTTTAAACAAGTTCTCTTCAATATTCTTGCATTTTTTATTTGAATCAAAGAAAAGATAGTACATTTAATAAAGATAATGAATTTAGCAAAATCACATTTAAACCAAATTTGTCCAGATATTAGAGATGTAGCAACGAACTGATTAGATACTGTATTTAAAGTTATTTCCAGATAATTAGCACAATGTTCATAGTCTACAAATAAAATGCAGCAGACTAACTTGTACACTTTGTTGTCTTGCAGCATGCTACTGTAACATTAATGGGTCAGCATCCACTGCCTGTGATATTCATACAGGACAATGTGAGTGCAAATATAATGTGATTGGACGCCAGTGTGATGAGTGTTTGGTAAGTTGTCAGATCCTGAAATCTTTTTAGCAAAAATTAGCATATACTTATTGGTTCTCATTTAAAACAAATGCTTTAATTATTGTTTGTATACAATAGGTAAATATGGAATCTTCTCATGAGAGGTTTTTTTTTTTTTTTTTCACTTTTTCCATCTTAAAACTGTCCTCCATGAATTCTCTCTCTGTGCCTTTGTGTTCTGAGAGGGGGGACTCCCCTGCCAGAACAGCCATTGGCTGCGAGCTGATGAGATGCTGGTTTCCAGCATGTCCCTTGGACAAGAGCCAGTCCTTAGATTGTCAGAAGGATGGCTGTACACAGGGCCTGAATGTTGGCCGATTCAGTTTGGACTGTGTGTACCTAGCTTAAGTAAGGAATATTTATTTTTAATATTCTTTATTTGCAGTAGATTATGTATTTATTTTGCAACAGAGAAGTTAAAAGCAGAGTATCATTTGTCTAGGTTCACTAGGTGTGGTCAGTGGAATTGTGATTACATACCAACCGTGCCAGACAGAGCATGTCTAATTTTTGAAGCAACAGGGAGGTCAAGTTGTAAGCAGCTAGAAAGAGTTGATACTTGTCTTTAATGCCAGTACCTAAAGATGTTCTATCTTACAACAGAGTCCCCATCCTATGCCCACTACAGTGCCTGTAGGTCATGAAATCAAACGTTACTTATCTTTTGCATTAGAAACTGTTGGTTCTGAACTCAACAGTGGCCAATCAAGTGCCCAAAAGCCTAGATAGTTAGTTAAACAGTCTCTGCTTTAGGGAGGGATCAATCAGATCTTCAGCAGAGATCATGTAGCTAAATGTTTATGCTAGCATGGGTGTCCCGAGAAACTGTTTTAATAGTAAAGATATTTTAGGTCTTCTGCCTATCGCATATAATTTTCATAAAGTAGAATGGACTGTCCAGCAGATTATTTCTTAAAATACATTAACTCTACTTCAAAGTAAAGCTGGCCATAAATAATCTACTTTTTTCATTCAGCCAGCTGAAAAAAAAGATCAGATTTCTCTACCCACACAACCAAGGTAGATGGACGATTCCCCACTTCTGAGACATTGCATTCTGACAGCAGGACTCTACAATCCTCTGCTGTTAGCTGATTGAGAAAAAATGTCCACCAAGCCCATTCAGCAGATGAACAGGCACAGCTACACATGGATTAAAATTTGGCCAGTCCCTACTAAACTGGCCATATTTTTATCCATCTATGGCCAGCTTAAGATGATTCTCAGGGGAGCTTTAGCTTTGGTTGAATGCTTTTTAGATGCCCTCTCCCTTTCCTATTTGTAGACATTTATCTTACTCTAAAATAGTAATCTTACTTTAGATATGGATACTTGTGCCTGTTTGATTCTACACCATCTGAATATCTCCACTGGAAAGACAGTTAGGTTGATTTACTAAAGGCAAATATACACTTTAAGTGCATTTGCCCTAGATCTGAAAGGAAGCTCTGTTAGTTTTTATCATCAAAAATGCTATTTTTTGTTTCCATTCCGTGTGATTGAGTATTCTTTGCAAAGTGAAGTTTTACCTCATTTTCTAAGTTCTAGAGAAAGTCCACTTGCAGTGCACAGTATATTTGCCTCTAATAAAATCAACCCTAAAGTGTTTTCCACTACAGTTCCTGCTATCATGTTTTGCATTGTGGTCTTCAATGTTGCACTTTTCACATAACCTGTCTGGTAGGTAACAAAATGTAGAACACATGTCACTATAGATTGATTCTGCATACTATGAGCTGGTTGTATAGCTAAACGTAATATTTTAGTAAATTCTATAGATAGATGTTAGTCTTGTAGTTCTTGAAAATGTACATAAAACACAACAACTTATGATGTATGCATTGATTTTAGCTTTACTATGAGACCAAAATGGATTTCTTATCATAATACCTTTCCAAAGCACATTCGTTCCTCTGACATAAACTACATGCTTTTATGCCTAACATTTTACATCCACAGATGAATATATTGAAAAACCTGCCATACAAATCCTTTAGATTGTTTGTTGATTTGCTTTGACGTCCACTTGTGCTAAAAGTGTTTAAAGAATCTATTAATCATTTTAGGGCTGGGGTCTATTCAGCTAAAGCCAGCTTTTATTAGCACAGAAATACCACATCAACACATTCAGATTACAATACAAGAGGGTTTCTGTCAGCTAATGTATGATAGAGAAGTTTTAGTGACCTGCATCTGTTCAACCTTTTCAATGGTTAATGCCAAGGTTACAAACATTTAAAAGCCCATGTTATAAAAAATAAATAAATAAAAAACGCCCTTGTAACCTGGTATAAAAGAAGCAAATTGTTTTACATTAGACTTGTTGTTTTCAACATACTGCAATGCTGCCAAACCTTGCTAACTGTTATTAATGTACATTTTTTGGATTATTATTATTTTATTTCAGGTACTTATAAAGCGCTGTCAATTTACACAGCGCTTTACATATACATTGCACATTCACATCAGTCCCTGTCCTCAAGGAGCGTACAATCTAAGGTCCCTAATTCACATTCATACATATATATAGTAAGGCCAATTTTTTTTTATACAGGATCCAATTAACCTACCAGCATGTCTTTGGAGTGTGGGAGGAAACCGGAGTACCTGGAGGAAACCCACGCAGGCACAGGGAGAACATGCAAACTCCAGGCAGGTAGTGTCGTGGTTGGGATTCAAACCAGCGACCCTCTTGCTGCTAGGTGAAAGTGCTAACCACTACACCACTGTGCTGCCCTATTATTTAATCACTTCACAGCCTGAATAGTGTACAGGCAGTCCCCGAGTTACAAACATGATAGGGTCTACAAGTTTGTTCTTAAGTTGAATTTGTTTGTAATTCGGAACAGGTAGTTCCAGTAGCTCCAGCTAAAAAACATTTTTTTACGTTTTTTGGATAGCATAGGGAATGGTCTGTGGCCCTGTTTAGAAGATTTCCCCTTACTTTCTGTCCCTATGACAACTAGATTTTAAAAAATTGGGGTTGTTGTGGAAACAAGGATTGTTGATATAGCTCCATTGGAGACAACTTTTCCCATGATAACTCTAGCAGGAGTGAATTTCCCTTCCTAGGGGTAGATTTCCTCCCACTCCCTGTTGTCTCCCTCTGTTTGAAAGTAGGAGGCATTTGTAAGTCGGATATTTGTAACCTGGGGACCGCCAGTAATATTTATGTTTGTGTATAGGTTGCATTTCAAATGCCTTCATTTTAAAACTCTCTGACCATGTCAGAAAAATCCTGTGATGTCCCAAGCAAGCTGCGTAATGATTTTAAGAGTGGGAACTATTAATTAGGTTTCATTACCTATCATTACCTATCACAACTCAGACTTAGCTGTAGCATGAAATGGTCATATAATCAAATAAGCTTAAGTCTGAGGTCCCTTACAATATTTAATATAGGGGGGGGGGGGTCAGGACTTGGTACAGGAACAAAGGGGAGCAAGAGTAGGGCAGCAGCGTACAGGATGCAAGCTGGAGCAGGAGCAACTGACATTCAGAATGTGGCAGCAAGAAAGACACTGACATAAGTTGTGTTAGTAGACACATGGTTAAGTACCCTATCAGCAGTTGGGTCCAGGTGGAGCTGATTGAAGAAAACTGCTGGCTGCTGGAAAACACCTGCTGATGGATACCAGAACTGCAGCTTTCAACCCAAGGAAGCACAGTGCCACCAGCAGGTGAACCAGGTCCTGACAGGGACGCAGAAGACTCCCCCCACTACATTTTGCCTACATTTTTTTTAAGGGGGGTTGGAGACAAGACCAGTCAATCTACATAAGGAGAGCAGTGATTGGTCTTTATGACAAATTCTGTACAGAGGCAAACCTTTACACTGGATTATTGCATAGATCTGGAAGAGTACACATTTGCTTATCATAGAATTTAGCTTTAATGTAAACCTATCATTAGAAATTGCTGCCCTCCTAAAATGTGAGTTGCCCATATATTATTCCCACCTAATATTTTCAATCTATTGAGTTTCTGATAGAAAACAAACATGTAGTTAAGGATAGTAAATCTAATATCCTTATTGGCATATCCAGAATGATGAGGCATTACCATCAACATGACAGCCAGGCAACTAGCTTTTACAGCTCCATAATGGCAGCCATTTTCTGCCATGACAGCTTTCCTTTAAAGGTGATCAGTGATCATGGAGGTTTGGGCATCATTTGGCCTTAAAAATAGCTGGGCAGCAAAGTCAAAATCAATAACAGCTCTAGTCTACATATTTAAAAATTTGTTAGAACCACCCATTTTTCAAAGGTTTACTTAATTTGCCATTTTGGTAATTTTCAGTCTACCCTCTTTAAACATCATCATAATTACTGAAAACTAGGAATCATACCTCTGCCTGTTTAGATTTTTATTTTTGACATACCTTATTCACACTGAAATTTTATTTAATTTATATTTTAGTACAGTGTAATGGTCCATATATCTTTCTAATTTTATAATGATTTAAATATATAGTTGCTTTTCCTATTTCTCATGATTTTAATGTTTCATTATTAAGTTGAGTGAACAAATAATATATCAGCACTCATCTAGAATAATTTATCATTTAATTACAATTATAATTTGTTGTGTGATGTATCTCAGACAATGCATGAAATATTCATTGCTAAATGTCATTTGCTATATTCTTCAGAAAGACATTGTGTTCTTTCTCACTTGAATGTCAGATCTCAGAAGCTTAACAATTTCTCTTACTTTCCAATTCTGTTGTATCTTTTTATGTTTCTTACACTTTCCCTCTATTCTCTTTGCTTTCACTCTAAAAGCCTAACTGTTGGTGGGATTCTGAAAAGCAGATATGTCAGCCCTGTAGCTGTAGTGTGACTGGTTCAATGTCCAAGCGCTGTGACATAACAGGGAGGTGTATCTGTAAACCAGAGTTCTTTGGGAAGCGATGTGAGTTTAAAAGGCAGGGTTATGAGAGGAAAGAACTGCCTCGGAAATCTCAAAATATCCAAGTTCCTGTTCGAAGGTGGAACTACCCCACATCAAGAGGCTGTCCTAGAGGAGCTTACAAACCATTAAACCCGGTAATTGTTTTGCAGGCTTTTTCTGCATGGCGTGGAGTTCACTACCAGTGCACGACAAGTTACTGATTGATATCTGAATTACATTGACAAGGGTCTGATTTCCAAAAGCTAAAAGTGTTGTTAATAACATCCTTACTTTTGCACTATTTCCTAACTAGTGATGTTTGAAGTTCAAACATGGATAGATATTGTTTTAGCAATTATGTAGACATAATGAAAAAGTATAACATAGCATTTAATTGCTTTATCGAGTAGCAAAATTGTAAGAAACATGCTTGTTTTTGGAGTATGCCCAAAATATGACAAAATTGGTTACACAGCTTATATAAAATGTAAGGATACTCCATACATGCTCCTGGGGAGCACAGGGACAATTTTACTGACAGACACTTTACATAAGGACTACAAAAGATATTATCTTTGATGGTTTTTGTGATTTGCTATTTCGGAGAGTAGAGCGGACAATTTGTGCCCTATTCAACTTTATAGGGCCCAGGATTAGTTGCATCTCCCTACACCGGTTATGCTATTAATGTTTATTTCTCTATGGTGCCCTTTTATTAAGCAGCATTATGGGTTTACCATAGCCCTGCTTTTCAAAACAAAAATATTATGGCATTTTAATAAAGCATATTCATTTGACTGTCTTTCACTGCATAGTAATGAATAGGAAAAAAGTGCTGATTGGTGATTAGGTGTTCTTTGTCTTAATTTTATGAATAACTGGAAAATGCAGACACAGTGTGGAGTAGTGTCCTGCAGAGATTAGATAGTGTTATTGAATCTCTTTTTAAAAAAGGCCTTCACTTTTTTAAACCAAATTCACATATTTAAACACTTTGTAATTGTTTAAATTGTACTTTGTTAAAACGACAGTGATTAACTAGACCTTACTTTATACAGTAGTTTCTCTCACTGTTATTGGAAATATTCTAGGGACTCAGTGGTCTTACTGTTAAGTATGGAGTAAATAGTTGCATGTGTGTGCAGGCCCCTTTAGTGTTTTTTTTTTTAACTCATAATTTCATTATGTGGTTTGCCTTGTTATTTCTTTTATACATTTTTATATCAACAAATATCTTTGTAGATAACTGATTTTTGTGTTCTATTCCCTTTTCAGCCAAAAACGTATGGTCCTGTTTTCTCTCAAGGATGTGTTCCCTGTAACTGCAACTCTTTTGGATCCAAATCATTTGACTGTGATGACAATGGGCAATGTCATTGTCAGCCTGGAGTAGCTGGAGATAAATGTGACCATTGTGCCCGTGGATATTATGACTTTCAAGAAGGTGGATGTACCCGTAAGTACATTTTCTGTTAACGGAGAATTGTAGTTTGAGTTTAAATCGGCTACTTTTATTACAGGTACATCAAAACAAAAGGTGTGTAAAGTCTCACAGTTTGTTTACTTTAGAAAACTATTGCAGTCTCAGTAATTATGTTGTAAAGAAGGACCCTTACTCTCTGTTTGGAAGTCACTCTTTAGATGCCTAACATGCCCTCTGTGTAGTCACACCTATAGTCCTTAAATCTGTAAAGCTTATGTTCTGTGTTGTTTGGAGAGCTGTATCACTAAATTCAGCAAGTAGGATGTTGGACCTCTACAGAGAGACTACTTTTTTCAGACAGGGAGCAACGGTTCTTTTCTACAGCATGCTGGCAGGGGACATATTTGTTTACTCAGACTGTTACTGCTTTCTAAAGAAAACACACTGTAAGGCTCATACACACTTGATGAAAATCAGACAAAATATCCTCCGATTTTTCTCTCCCATGCTCAGCGGTCATAACCGTTTTTAGTTGACAGTGCATAATGTTCACCAAATTTGTCGTCCGATTTTTTATTTTTTTTTGGGATGTTTGTACCTAGACTTCTGGGTCTTTAGCAACTTCAGATCATGCGCGGTCTTTCGTTTTAGATTTTTCGCGGATGTACTGCATACGCATTAAACGAAAATTGGTAGTGCTGGGGACGGACGATAAAAATTTTGGTGTTTGCCCCTCTGTTTTTTTTCGTTGAAAATGTCGGCATCGGCTGCTGAAAGTTGTGTACACACTAGCCGAAAATCGTACGATTTTACCTCAGACGAGAATTTTTGGCAGGGTTTCTACTAGTGTGTACCCCACTTAAGACTTTGCACCTCCTTTTTTTAATGCACCTTAAATGTACTTAGCTGATTTAATCTAAACATTCAGGTTGGCTTTAATTCATTTTTATATATAGTGTTGATTATTCATATTGGAATTATGACCAGAAAAATACCAATGTTTGTGTTACTACTAGGGAGATTGTGCAGGGGTTTTCACATCTGATCTTATAACAATGACAATTAAAAAGGCTCAGACAACCAGTGTATAGAATACACTGAAATGTACTTCAATTAACTAAAAAATGATTTTTTTCAGCACAGGTGTTCTGTTTACTCAAGAGCAGCAATTACAAAATTACTCTGGAACATTTGCCCTAGGCCTCTTGCACACAGGCCTTAGGCTCCATGTACACAGGACGTTGTTAAAAGTCCCTTTGAATGCTGGAATTTTTAGGACGTTTGAAACGTCAGTTCGGTCGCGTTTGTACCCGCGTTTAGTGGGCGTTTAGTGGCGTTTGCGGGCGTTTGCGTTTAGAAGCGTTCCTAGATGTCAAAAAAATTATTCCCCTTTAAAATGGAAAAACGCGAACGCTAAACGCGGGTCATCGCGTTCGGACGCGTTCGGATGCGTTCAGATGCGTTCAGACGCGTTTGTGCGTTTGAAACGCTGGGAAACACACGTTCGAACGCAAATAATTGCGTTCTAAAAACAGTCCCTGAATGCAACTGCCTGCAAATGACTGTAAACGACCTGGTGTACATGGACAGATAAGATAAAATGTAGATGGGTTCAGGGGCTTCTGAAAAAAACGCCCAACTGCTCCTAAACGGCCATTTCCAGTGTCCCGTGTACATGGAGCCTTACTCTGATCTGAAATGAGATGCATTGTTGTCTATGGGACATTGCACACAGATGAGTAATAGATACAATTTACATCACCGATGAAATCTAAAAAAACAAACCAAAAATCAGCTTTTAGGTTTACCACAACCAGTTTAATGAAGACTGATTACTAGATGCTATATGTTACTGCAGGCAAATGCTCATTATTTAGACCTGTAAGGCCTCTTGCACACAAGTGTCCTCATTTACTGATGTTTACTCAGACACTTGTGACGCCCATGTACAAGGGACCAAAAACTGTGTGTAAATACCTGAGTAATGCTGAGTATAGGTGAGTAAAGGTGCATAAGCTTATAGACGAGTATAGAAGAGTAAAATTTTTCTTCATTGCCAGTATTGTAATATTCTCATGTAATCTTGTGTAAACATGCTGTCAGGATTCAGCAGCAGCTAGGGAGATCAGACACATAGCTACACATGGAAACTGAGACCAAACAATGTAGATAACCTTAAAGTGAGATTTATTTAGAGTGAAGCATACAAACAAGCATACACAGCAACCAGTGAACATAGGTAATACCAGCAAACAAAACCCAACCCCCAAAAAAACTAATATACCAACAACTGACAATCTACAAATATCTATCTAATGCAAGGAAGAGGGGGTACAAGGGCAGAGAGCAGGAGCAAGGCACAGGGGTAAAGGACAGATTTAAGAATCAGGATCGCAGGAACAAGGCTCTGGCAACAAGAAGGCAATCAGAATAGTGACACACTTTGGAAAGGGAGGAGCAGCCCTAAATAGCCACATGGCAGCTGAACACAGGTGTAAGTGATCATAGAAGCCTGCTGGCTTCTGGGAGACACCTGCTGGTGGACACTGGAACTGTAGCATTCAGCCCAGGGCAACACAGTGCCACCAGCAGGTGAACTCAATCCTAACACATGCTTATAGACCAGTAAACGTGTATGCAAGTAAATTACTGCACTCAAATTAAACATTTTCTATTTTTGTTTTACTGCTCTGTGCTCTATGAAGAAGAAATTTGCTTGCCTATACCCAAGATTACTAAGGTCTTTATACACAGTTTTTGGCCCCTTGCACATGGGTGTCACAAGTTCCTGGTCTTACAGGTGTAAATAAAGAGCATTTTCCTGCAGTAAATAATAGCAATTAATATTTGGCCTTCAATAAACTGGTTGTAGTAAACCTAACAAAGCTGATTTTGGATTGTGTTTTAGATCTTATAAGTGAATTTATTAAAAAAACTCTTTTGCCTGTTTATCCCATTACAGTAGCAGAAAATATAACAGTATTATGCTGCCGATATTTGTCAATGGTTTAACCTTGCTGTGCCTAATATGACATTTTTCCCACCATTTAGCTTGTGATTGCCCTCATGTTGGGAATAACTGTGAGGAGGAAACAGGCCAATGTGTTTGTCCTCCCAACACCATTGGAGATCAATGTGAGAAATGTGCACCAAACCACTGGGGATACAGCATTATCACTGGATGCAAGGTCAGTCAATCAATACATTCTCAGTAGGGTAAATAATGGTCAGACTGTTATTATATACTCACAAACATCAAGGTATGATTGCCAATGATAGTATTGATTAGTACTTTTTCTTGCTGAGGATTTGATGTGAACTTTGATGTGTCTCTTCTGTTTTAATATATCTATCTGGTGAACTTCAATGATAGTACGTGTACTGTATTTTCTTTTCCTACTAATATAATAAGTAACATGCTCCCAAATGTCGCATCACGGTCAAAGCAGTTATTACAATTTTTGAGAAAAATAATCTGGTAATATTTTTAATTAGCTGGAGTTTGACTTTTGTGTGAAGTATTTAATTTTCATGGAGAAATGGATGTTGCATTTAACTAGTAGAAAGAGAAACAGTTAATATGAAACGTATATATAAGCTTGTTGCTTGGCAGTATACATGACATTGTTTGCTTGATCATCATCATTTGTCTTGTAAAACAGTTGTGAAAGAAAAAGATCACAATGATCTAACACAACTTCAAAATGAGTGTCTAATTCAGTTAATGAATCCAATTACATTAATGACACAAGCAATTACTCCAACCAAACCACCACTTGTTAGTATCTTTTATTATTTATGGTAGTGAAGAAACATTGCTAATGTATTTATCAGGATCATGTATACAGGTGATTAGTATGCAAATGTCTCTTCTGTGTTTGCTATGTAACAAGCAGAGCTGAGTGGAGCCTAATGGTATGGTATAAAACCATGTGGGGAATGTGCTTGTCAGTATACACTTGCACTAGGTGCCAGTGCTGAATGCAAGTCATTTGACCTTGATCACATATCAAAGCTTCTAAAATAAAACCATCACAAGAATTTTAATAAAGTAGGGGCAATGTAAGAAAAAATACAGAATTTAGTGCTGGACAACGAACTTCAAGTCTTTCATCCCCTTCCAGTCCAGGCCATTTTTCAATTTGCAGTGCTGCCGCAATTTGAATTACTCAGACTTACAACACTGTACTCAAATGGCATTTTTATCATTTTTAAACTGTTTTCTTTTGGTAGTATTTATGTACCACTATTTATTTATTTTCTATATTTTCTACATTTCTATGGTAAAAAATAACCCGGATCAGTGTAAATGATTTATTTTGTGAGAAAGTAATAGAGTCTACAAACCATGGTATATACTGTATATTTAAAAATTGATTAGTCCTTATGTACTGACTGCCTATATCATTTTTGGAGGCCCTAAATTGCCTGGATAATACAAATACCCCCAAAATGACCCCTTTTTGAAAAGTCAACAGTTAAAGGTATTTACGAAGAAGCATGATGAGTTTTTGGAAGATGTTAATTTTTGACACAATTTTTTTGAAAATGTAGAATTGTTTTCACAACATTGTTATTTTACCAAGTTATTTCTCACGCACAGCATTGGCATACATACAATTAAATCCCAAAAACAGATTCTGCTTAGCCTCCTGAATATGGGGATACCGCATATGTAAGACTTTTTCATATCCTACATGCATAGAGAGACCCACAATTCAAGGAGCACCTTCACTTTTTTGCCACAAGTTTTTGGAAAATGAAGGAAAGAAAAGAAAAATGTATTTTTTTACACAAAGTTGTCAACTAATAAAATATTTCTCACACACTTCATAGGCATACTTAAAATAACACCCCAAAACACATTCTGCTACTCTTCCTGAATGTGGTGATACCGCATACATGAGACTTTTTCACAACCTAACCACATAGAGAGTCCCACAATCCAATGAGTACCTTCAGACTTTCTAGGGGCATAAATTAATCATCTGATTAACTGAATAACCATTACATTTTGGAGGCCCTGGTGCACTAGAACAGTGGAAACACTCACAAAATATTTTGGGGAGTAAACACACCAATGTATTTTTTAGGAAGCGAGTCTTTTGAAAACTTCATTTTTTTGCCACAAGTTATTGGAAAATGTGGAAATAAAATAAAAATATATATTTTTTTAATATAAAGTTCTAAATTTAATAAGATAATCTCACACACAGTATTGGCATACTTAGAATTTCAACCCAAAACACTATTCCTCCTGAGCATGGCGATACCACATGCGGGAGTCTTTTTCAGTGTCTGGACTGATTATGTACCAGACATTGTATCCTGTGTATCACACAAATCAACCAATTGTGTCACCACCAATGTACTGTAATAGTCTCCTGTGTATGAGTCTGGGAATATAGTTTAGTGTGGTGTCACCTATACAGTCCCAGTTCCTATAAGCCAAGCAGGTCTAGCCTACTGGAACGTGGCTGCCCCTAGGAATGCTATGTTCACTGTCCAGGAAGTACAGCCGGCTATAGAAAGGAATAAAAAAGAGTCCATGTGGTTCCAGGAGTTCACTTGTTTACAAGGAATGGCTGGGATTGTTTTTTTGCAAGAACGTAGTCTGCAGGGTGAGCAGATGGGTTCATGCCGCAGGCAATGACATAGTTAACAAATAGGAAAAGGACCAGTCCAGTCAGCAGAAAAAAACAATGTCAATAAACAGGCCAGGGTTAGTACAGACAGCAGGCAGTGGGAACACTGCACTGGTGTGGTGGTGATCAGGAAAACTGTTGTTGGCAGCATTGGTCTGATGACTGTGGGTCTTGTGTAGCAGTAATCAAGAACACTGTTGCTGGCTTACTTTGGTCTGGTGACACTAGGGACTAGTGTGACAGCAAACAGGAACACTGCTGCTGGCTTACACCAGTGTGGTGACACTGGGACTGGTATAGCAGTGATCAGGGAAAATTAGACTGGTGTGGCAGTAATAAGGAACAATATGACTGGTGTGGCAGTGTTCAGGGACACTGGGACTAGTGTGGCAGTGATCACGGACACTGTAACTGGTGTGGTGGTAATCAGGGACACTGTAACTGGTGTTAAGGTGATTAGGGACAAAATGACTGGTGTGGCGATGATCAGGGGCGTTGTAACTGGTATGGTGGTGAACAGGGACATTGTAACTGGATTGGCCATGACTAGGAACAATGTGACTTGTATAGCAGTGATCAAGGATATTTTGACTGGTGCGTCACTGATTAGGGACACTAAGAGTAAGTGGTGTTGATTAGAGACACGGACTGGTGTGGTGGTGATTAGGGATGCTGACTGACGCTGGCTGATTAGGAATAGTGACCGGCAGAACTGGTGACACTGCTGCTCTAGGAGGAAAAATCAAGATTTGTCTTCTTTTATACTGTGATTGCTTATAAGCAGTGTGTCTTTAACCCCTTGGAGCCTAAGCCTTTTTCTTTTCCCCCCAAACATTATATATATATATATATATATATATATATATATATATATATATATATTAGCAGAGAGTTAAATGGCGATCGTTGCAATATTTTATGTCAAACAGTTTTTGCACAGCGGTAATTCGAATGCAATTTACGCCGAGTAAATAGATACCTAACATGCCATGCTTTAAAATTGCGCACACTTGAAGAATTGCGGGTACCTCAAAAAAATTTTTAAAAAATTAAATTGCGGCATAGTTTGAATATTTGACTGTGAGATACACCCGTGGGATACTGTTGTTGTTTTGTTCCGCTATTCAATAAACACCTTTCTAGGGCAAGATCATAAATTACAGAAATATGAGGAGAACGTCAAATAGGGGCCGTGGCCTGGGTCGTGGTGCTGCTGGTAGAGCTCCTGTTGCAAGGAGAGGACGTGGTCAATCTGTGCCAGCTACACGCACAAGTGAAACACCTTCCTCAAGTGTGAGTAGGCGACACAACCTGCAGCAGTATTTGGTAGGGCATCATGCGCCTCTACAAGTGTTGAGGCTTTCTTTTGGTGGAATTTGATCACCACTGCATTTTTTATTTTTTGCGCTCTAAACAAAAAAAAGAATGACTGTTTTGAAAAAAAAAAAAAAAAACAATACTTTTTACTTTCTGCTATAAAACATATCCACTAAAAAAATTGAAAGAAATCGAATTTCTACGTAAATTTATATGTATTCTGCTACATATTTTTGTTTAAAAAAATTCCCAACAAGCATATATTGCTTGGTTTGCGCAAACGTTATAGTTTCTATAAGCTATGGTGTGTATATATACTGGAATTTGTATTTATTTTTATTCTAGTAATGGCGGCGATTAGCAACTTATAGCATGACTGCAATATTGCGGCAGACAATCAGACACTAACTGATACTTTGTGGGAACCAGTGACACTAATACAGTGATCAGTGCTAAAAATATGCACTGTCACAGTACTAAAGACAATGGCTGGGAAGGAATTAAACATCATAGGGTGATCAAAGGGTTAACTGTGTGCCTATGAAATAAAGGTGTACCGCACTATGGATAAATGCAATTAAGGCAGGTTGTTGCTGTATATTGACCACGGAGGGCTTAGGTAGCCCAGGACCGATTGTTCCCTATAATTGAATATATATATGCATATATGCCCCCATTCCCTGCCTGAAGTACTTTACATACTAAGGAGAGGTTATTCCTGCTACCAACCAGAGTACAGAGGTTGGAAATCCAATATTCCAAGGAACGCATAGGAAAGGCTGCTTCTCGTCCTACTCTAAGCCACTTTTATATAACATTAGATCCATCATAGCTATGGTGTAATATATACACATATATATTTTGAAAAGATACCTAAGAGTGGACCCCTACCTTTTCTGGCTGCGATCCCTATTGAGGAGGCTACATTAAGGGTAAACCCTGAAGCCTTCCTTCTGGGGACACATTTGGGACTTAAAGTATCGGATCCAGTGCAATAAATTTGTTCATGACGTCTGTAAAGAATTTATATTTTCGGAAGAAACATCTTCCAAGCAGCATCTAGTATCGCTACAACCTTGTCGTCTAGCATGAGTCACTACCAAGAAGGAAATACCGGTCTGTTATGGTCTCTCAGGCCCTGAGGAAGCCTTGAGCGAAACGCGTCGGCTTGCTGGGGACCTACTCTGACCGAATCCAGCTTGAGACCCACTCTCCATCCTACACAGGCTTTTTTTCTGGTCATATCCCCCTAAGGGATTGGTTTCTATATTGCTAGTGACTCACAATGTTTGATTTTAGTATTGTATGTCAGTCTGTTGTTTTTTGAGTATACATGGTTGTCCATGTGTAGTTTTATCCTGTAATCATCAATAAAATGTATTTTGGTTTTATATCAATTGGTTTTTGGTCTGATCCTTCTACTCCCACTGGCCTGCAAAGCCCCATCTTTTTCTATCCTATTTTTTATAGTTTCTATAAGCTATGGTGTGTATATATACTGGAATTTGTATTTATTTTTATTCTAGTAATGGCGGCGATTAGCAACTTATAGCATGACTGCAATATTGCAGCAGACAATCAGACACTAACTGATACTTTGTGGGAACCAGTGACACTAATACAGTGATCAGTGCTAAAAATATGCACTGTCACAGTACTAAAGACAATGGCTGGGAAGGAATTAAACATCATAGGGTGATCAAAGGGTTAACTGTGTGCCTATGAAATAAAGGTGTACCGCACTATGGATAAATGCAATGTGCTATACCTAAATGCAGCTGTTCAAAAATAAGGTGGTGACCAAATTTCTCAAAGTGCAGTGCCAAATTACAGCGCAAAGAGGTATTGAATGATGAATAAAAATACCATTAATTAATAAATAATAAAGTGCAACGTGCAATTCATGTGCAAAAAATCATGTGGCACCCCTGCTTCAGGGTTGCATAAATAATACAATGAGTGAAAAATACAATAAATATATAAATAGTGCCAGTCCAATATATATGCAAAATATGCAGTGATATTCCAATAAATAGATAATAGCAACAAAAGTCCAAAGAAGTCCCAAAAAGTGCTTGAGTGCCAAGAGGAAAGTGCAAAATCATGCCATCAATTCAGTGCAGTGAATAGTGCCGATCCTCCCCCTTTGGATATTCAACTTACCGGACTGAGATGACCCCTAAGCTATATAGCTAAAAGGGTCGGCAGAGCTCGTGTCCCAGTAAGGAACCTGGTATAGAAATCCTTAAGGATAAGGTATCTGTGACTTTCAGTGGCTCTCAATGACCCGATGCACATAAGTGGAGAAAAGAAGCTCACAATAGTGTAACTCCGACATAGACTTTTAATGTATAGAAACAAGAGTAAAACTCACATTTGGTAGCATAAATTCAGGCAGACAATGAATAGAGGCAAGTCTGGAATCCTTCCTGGCCACGGTGTGCGCTCCGGATCTCTCCTTGGTCCCGGCGTGCGTTCCACCGTACCGGAAGTGACGTGCCGATGACCGTAAACTGGAAATTGCGTTGATGCGTTTCGCCCTCCCCTTTGGGCGTTATCAAAGACGTATTTCCGGTCTGCGGTGATGGAGGTGATATATATACCTCCACAACTAATTAGCTAGATCGACTTCCTGTTCCTGTTGGGTGCACTAAGCTTCATATACACCCAACAGGAAGTCTAGCCACTGTTTTTGTGTACTGTGTTAGGTGCTTTTACTATGGAAAGTGGTGGATTTTATTCCCTGCTTTGCAGGGACACAACATCTATTACTCTCCCTTCTGTCAGATTGGAACTCTGTCTTGTTTTCATAGGCAGAACTCTGTTCTGTGTCTCTGCCCAATGATCGGTTGGTTCCGGCACACATCCAGAGCCTGAGACCTGCAGATTGGCTTCTGGTGTAATCACAGCCAAAGCGGCCTGCTGGTGGTGTGCGTGTGGGCCCCGAGACAGAAGTGCAGAGTCACCCTGCAGCAGTATATCTGCTATAGGGTGGTCTTGAAGTGGCTAAAAGGAAATAAAGGTGAGACCCTCTTATTATACTTATTTTATATTTAAAAGGTTAAAGTTTTGTCTGGAAAGTGCAAAGTTAAGGGACACATTTTACTGGTCCAGTTAAATGTGCCTGCAAGCCTTTGAGAATAGTCAAAGTAAACATGGTCCCTTCCTAATGCATAATTTGGTTGGTTATTTCTATTTTACAGACCCCAAAAATGACAGGTTTTAAAAGAAATAGTCACTGTTTTTATCAAGCATATGCAGACCAAAAGAAGTACAGTACTGTAAAGTTTAAAAGATAAAAATGTTAAAATTATAATAATGAAATGCAAAGGTTTGTACCTTTTTCTTGATATGGATATTTTACAATCCGTCTCCTAGTTGCCAATAAAATGGGGGATTTACCAAGAATATTTCAGAACATTCAGACAAATGCATTAGATCTTTATTTACTACAAAGGAACAGAAAGAAGTCTTTTAATCTGCTTGATCAAAAAAGTTTAAGACTGAATTTCCTACTGAGTTAAGGAGCTAAAACTGTTGTATACATTTTTTTCAAACAAAGACTTTACATGAGCTAATACATAAGTTTGCTTTAAAGATGAATCTAATTTTAAAATGTATAAGATCATAAAACATATTCAGGCTTGAAAAATATATTTGTAAATATACCCTTTCAACTTTTCTCTTTCTCTTGATGTACTGTAATTGCAAAAGAATCCTGCCAGTACAAATTCCCTTCTGTTTGTCTACTGCCGACAATGGAATCTTGGTTTAGGGAGTTATCAAAAAGACAGCCCCAAGATTTCTTTAGCAGTACATCATCCTTGGAGATTCTGGTTGAAGTGTGATCCTATAACAGCTACGAGATAGATCCAGAATAACACTTTGTCAAAATAACTAAAGTAAGTGTGACTATTAACTTTTTTTATGGTAGAGGCAAGATTCACAAGTTTAGGTAGAACAAGCAGGAACTATACATATAAAATAGAAGCAAAAAAAAAGTGTGTGTTCCAGAAATGTTTTAGGTACACAGTGATTATTGACAAAGGGTGAAAAAGCCTTCTAACTTCTATATGAGATAATTTATGGTCTAGCAGAATCCCTTATACAGTAGCAGAGAAATAATTGTTAACAATAGCATGGTCAGTATGATTAGGTTGTAGAGGACATGGAAGGGTTCCTCCAAATCTTGTTAAATTTTCTAGGAAAACCTCTGGCCTTATATATTATTCTAAAAATAGGAAGAACAGTATTTACTAATTGTTTCCAATTCTTAAGGCATTATTTTCCAAAAGTTCTTCTGAATCTTGTGTAATAATGCAGTCGTCCTACCATAAAACAAAAGTCATCTCAGAAAGATTTTCTGAGCACCTCAAAGATCCACATTATCAAATACCTCTAACAGGCACCATTTTGGGCAACAGATGTTGGGGACTTCAGCGTTTTGAAAAATAAATTCCGATACTGAGACCAAAATGGTCTAAACATAGGGCACTTCTAGATAATATGTACAGTATAACAGCCCCATCAGCTCCCTGACATTTATGTTGTCCCTTTTCCCCATTTTCAGTAGCCGATTTATTGTAAAGTAGACCCTATGAAAATACTATATTTGGATGAGTCTTCCTCAACCTAAATGCTCTATGCTAAAATTTTGAGGCATTAACCTCATCCCAATCCTGTTTCTCTATATCCGGAATGTCTTTGTCCCATTGTGCCTGGATTCAATGGTTTACCCTGTGATAAAATACCAAACAATCTGGAAATCAATTTAGAGTGAGATGGCTGTAAAAGTACTTTTTCTAAGAATGGATGAATACTCACAGTTGCTGACTTAGCATAGTAAAGTGTCGCTATAGTACCTGTTGGTGGAGGAGGATGGGGTCCCACCCCATCTCTTCCCATCATCTATTATGTTCTCTCCCCTCTTTCATGCATCCCTTCTCCATTCTAATTCCTTCCCTATACCCACCCACCCCGTACTTTACAATATCTTAAAAATTGGTAGTCATAACCCCCAGTATACAGATTCTAGCTTTGCCCTGCCTTTACCTCTTCCCAGACCAAGTGACCCTGTCTGGTCCTGATTAGAGTTTGTAACGCTCCTGCGTTTTTATTGTAAGCTGGATTTGCAGCTGCAGAATCTCCACTCAGTAGTCATGTAGAGATGTGTTGGAATACCAGATCCAACTCTCCAGACTCATCACTGTGGGCCTGTCTACTTCAGCATACAGATATACACACACTCAATAAGATGTTCCTGGAATGATAGGATGTATATGATAGTATGGAGGTGATGTGCTGAAGGGACAGGTGTGAGCAGTGACAGTAATGGTAAGCACTTGATAGTAATGTTCAGGAGAGTAGTAGATGGTAATAGGTAGAATGCAGATAGGTTAGTAATCATGTATAGTAACAGGTGGTAAGGACAGCAGATGACATAGACAGGATAGACTAACCCAGTGCAAGGATAGATGGTAGTAGACTCAAGAGCTAGCAATCTATGTAACAGTGCAGATGGTAGAATTAGTATGCATAGATAGTAACAGTCCTTAATGTGCAGAAGATGATAGTGTAAGTTAGTTATGGAGGATTCCCCTGTGGGGTACTTATCACTAGTAAGGTTTAGTAAGTAGAGGGGTCCAGTAGTGAGGGAGTGATCCGGTAGCGAGATACGGGATCAGATGCGAGGTTCCGGTCTGTTCCAGGTAAAGGCGAATAGCTGGAGGTTCCGACAGCAAGACAAGGCTTGTGAGCATGTAGACACACATTGAACGAACAACGTGAGAGAGAATGCTGGCGATTGAAATAGCCGCTCAGCGGCGCTCAGCGATGACGTCATCCGTCTTAAAGGTGTATGCGTTCCACCTAACTAGAAAGGTGGGACGCAATGTTTTGAAAGGGAAATGGTAAATAAGCGTACCAAAGGTACCAGAATCGTACAGAGTTGAGCGGACACCTGGATGTCCGTGTTCGGCGGGTTCGGCCAAACTTGAAAAAAAAGTCCAGGTCCGTGTCCCGGACTTTTGCCGAACTTTTCCCGTACACCGAACCCCATTGAAGTCAATGGGGACCCGAACTTTAAGGCACTAAAATGGCTCTAAAACACCAAAGGAAAGGGCTAGAGTGCTGCAAATGGCAGCAAAACGTAGTTAAGAGCATGGCAAGTGCTCTGCAAACAAATGTGGATAGGGAAATAACTTAAAACAACAAAAAAACCCAGAAAAATAAAACAATGTTCTTCATCTCTGAAGGACGAGGCCCATATGGAGTAGGAGGGAGGTTGAGGTGGTGGTGGATGTGGCGGTGTCATAGGCGTGTGCACAGGGTGTGCCGGGTGTACCTGGGCACACCCTAATCACCTAGGGCACATTAGCATCATCGCTCTGTTTACCAGTGAGGAGATGGGAAAGATCTCCCTCGGACCTGCTCTGCTCTATTTCACTTTGCCAGCAGGGAGAGTAATGTATCGGGGCCATGTACATGTAGGCAAACACATGCATGTGTATTTAAACTTTGGGGTGCACATCCTAATGCAATAGGCTGCGCACACCTATGGGCGGTGTAGGTGGAAGCGGCGGTGGAGGAGGACGAGGTAGCCAACACTGCTTTTTTTCAGAAATTTTAAATGAGGGTACACCCCAAAAGAGTGAGAGAGCAAAAATAGAACAATGGCTGGGTAAGGTCAGTATCCATCGCTATTCTGCGCAAGGTACGGAAAAGTCCCGTGGGATCCATGCCTGGTTCATTTTAATGAACGTGAGCTTGTCCACATTGTCTCTGGACAGGCGGCTGCGCTTGTCTGTGATAGCGCCCCCAGCCGTGCTAAATACCCGTTCAGATAATACACTCCAAGGCGTAAAGGGCAAGCTCAGGCCATGTGCCCAATTTGGAGACCCAGAAGTTGAAGGGGGCAGACCCGTCATTCACTACATGTAGGCGTGTGCACACATACTGCTCCACCATGTTGGTGAAATGCTGCCTCCTGCTAAGACGTTCCATATGAGCTGCTGGTGCTGCTGTTTGTTGTGGCGTGCTGACAAAGCTTTTCCACATTTCGGCCATGCTAACCCTGCCTTCTGAGGTGCTGGCGGTGCCCTGGTTGTGTTGGCGACCTCTTCCTCCTCCTCCTCCTCCTCCTCTGCCTTGTGCTTCCACTGTGGCCCCGCTGTCAGGTGGGCATGCCAGCAGCATCGCGTCTACCAGCGTGCGCTTGTACTCGCGCATCTTGCGATCGCGCTCCAGTGAGTGAATTAAGGACGGTATGTTGTCCTTGTAACGGGGATCCAGCAGCGTGGCCACCCAGTAATCAGCACAAGTTAGAATGTGGGCAACTCGGCGGTCGTTGTGGAGACACTGCAGCATGTAATCGCCCATGTGTGCCAGGCTGCCCAGAGGCAACGAAAGGCTGTCCTCTGTGGGAGGTGTATCGTCTGTGTCCTCTGTATCCCCCCAGCCACGCACCAGTTATGGCCATGAGCTGGCCTGGGTGCCACCCTGCTGTGAACATGGTTCCATCTCCTCCTCCATCTCCTCCTCCTCCTCATCCTCCTCATCCTCCAGAACTGTGCCCCTGCTGGACAATTGTGTCCCTGGCGTTTGTGTGTGCAGGAACCCACCCTCTGAGCCCCTTGCGAATGACTGCCCTGAAAGCCTTGGAAATGTTACCTCTTCATCCTCCTCCTCCTCCTCCTCCTCCTCCTCATCCTGTGCCACATCCTCTTCCATCATCGCCCGAATTGTTTTTTCAAGGAGGCATAGAAGTTGGATAGTTAAGCTGAGAACGGCGTCATCAGCACTGGCCATGTTGGTGGAGTACTCAAAACAGCGCAATAAGGCACACAGGTCTCGCATGGAGGCCCAGTTATTGATGGTGAAGTGGTGCTGTTCCGCAGAGCGACTCACGCGTGCGTGCTGCAGCTGAAACTCCACTATGGCCTGCTGCTGCTTGCACAGTCTTTCCAGCATGTGCAAGGTGGAGTTCCACCTTGTGGGCACGTCACATATGAGGCGGTGAGCCGGAAGGCCGAAGTTATGCTGCAGCGCTGACAGGCGAGCAGCAGCAGGGTGAGAACGCCGAAAGTGCGCACAGACGGCCCGCACTTTCTGCAGCAGCTCTGACATATCGGGATAATTTTTAAGGAACCTCTGCACCACCAAATTCAGCACATGCGCCAGGCAAGGGATGTGCGTCAAACTGGCTAGGCCCAGAGCTGCTATGAGATTTCGCCCGTTATCGCACACCACCAGGCCGGGCTTGAGGCTCGCTGGCAGCAACCACTCATTTGTCTGCTGTTCCATGCTCCTCCACAACTCCTGCGCGGTGTGTGGTTTTTCCCCCAAACAGGCAAGTTTTAAAAATGCCTGCTGTCGTTTACCCCTGGCCGTGCTGAAGTTGGTGGTGAAGGTGTTACGCTGACCGAATGAGGAGGTGGTAGAGGATGAGGAAGCGGAGTAGGAGGAGTTAGGAACAGGAGGCAAACTGAAGTGCCCTGCAATCCTCGGTGGTGGAAGGACATGCGCCAAATTGCTATCCGCCTCAAGCCCATCCGCCACTGCATTTACCCAGTGTGCCGTTAGGGAGATATAACGCCCCTGACCGTGCTTACTGGTCCACATATCGGTAGTTAGGTGGACCTTGGCACAGATGGCGTTGCGCAGTGCACACCTGATTTTTTCCCCCACTTGGTTGTGCAGGGAAGGGATGGCTTGCCTGGAAAAGTAGTGGCGGCTGGGCACGTCGTACTGTGGGACAGCCACCGACATAAGGTTTTTAAAACTGTGCGTCTCCACCAGACGGAATGACAGCATTTCAAAGGCCAAGAATTTTGAAATGCTGGCATTCAGGGCCAGGGATCGCGGGTGGGTAGGGGGGGGTACTTCCTCTTCCTCTCAAGTGTTTGGGAGATGGAAAGCTGAACGCTTCCACGGGACATTGTGGAGATGGTTGGTGACCCAGGTGGTGGTGTTGCTGACAGATCGTCTGTTTGCGGGACGGCAGGTGCCGGTATCACTACAGATGTGGATGGAGCGGCCGAGACTGCAGCAGAAGAGGAAGCAGGATGAGCCAGAGATGTTTCTTGGTTTTGAAGGTGTCTACTCCACTGCAGCTCGTGCTTTGCACTTAGATGCCTGATCATGCAGGTTGTGCTCAGGTTGAGAAGGTTTATGCCTCGCTTCAGGCTCTGATTGCACAGGGTGCAAACCACTCGTGTCCTGTCATCAGCACATTTTCTAAAGAACTTCCACGCTAGAGAACTCCTTTGAGCTGGCTTTGGTGCGCTCGTTCCCTTGCTGCGTTGGGTAGTAGCAGGCGTAGTGTCTAGGGCACGCCCACTCCGCTTCTGCACCCTGCTCCCTCTTCTGCTGTGCTGGTGGCTCTGTGCGACCACCGCCTCTTCCTCCAAACTACTCAGGTCACCTGCATGACCTTCATTCCATGTGGGGTCGAGGACCTCATCGTCCTCCACATCATCTTCCACCCATTCTTCACCCCTGCCCTCCTTGTCGGTCTCCACAATTCTGAACGCCGCAGCAGTTGGCACCTGCATTTTGTCATCATCGGAGACGTGCTGCGATGGTCCTTGCATGTACTTATCTTGAGAAATAAGTGGTTGGGCATCGCTGCACTCAATCTCTTCCACTTCTGGGGCAGGGCTAGGTGGATGGCCCTGGGAAACCCTGCTGACAGAGTCCTCAAAAAGAAGAAGAGACTGCTGCATGACTTGGGGCTCAGACTGCTTGCCTGATTTGCAAGGGGGTGAGGTGAAAGATGGTTGGACATCGGCTGCAGGTGCCAACTCTGACCTTTCTGCAGTAGACTGGGTGGGAGACAATGTAAAGGAACTGGAGGCACTGTTAGCAGCAAACCAATCTACTATCGCCTCTACTTCTTCTGGCCTCATCACTTCTAGAGGCGTATGATGCCCTACCAAATACTTCTGCAGGTTCTGTCGCCTACTCACACTTGAGGAAGGTGTTTCACTTGTGCGTGTAGCTGGCACAGATTGACCACGTCCTCTCCTTGCAACAGGAGCTCTACCAGCAGCACCACGACCCAGGCCACGGCCCCTATTTGACGGTCTCCTCATATTTCTGTAATTTATGATCTTGCCCTAGAAAGGTGTTTATTGAATAGTGGAACAAAACAACAACAGTATCGCACGGGTGTATCTCACAGTCAAATATGCAAACAATGCCGCAATTTAATGTTTTTTACCCCAAAAGGGTGTATATTGAATAGCGGAATAGCAAAAAGGATAAAAAACGGTGTATCTCACACATACAAACACAGACTAGGCCCCGATTAAAATTTTGTACCCTAAAGGGAGGATGAGGAAGAGGAGTAGGAGGAGTTGGGAACAAGAGGCAAACTGAAGCGCCCTGCAATCCTTGGCGGTGGAAGGAGATGCGCTAAACACATTTAAAAGGTGTATCTCACACGTACCGATACAGACTATGCCGTAATTTAATTTTTTACACTCCAAAAGGGTGTATATTGAATAGCGGAATAGGAAAACTTTTATAATACGGTGTATCTCACACGTACAAACACAGACTAGGCCCCGATTACAATTTTTTGTACCCTAAAGGCAGGATGAGGAAGAGGAGTAGGAGGAGTTGGGAACAGGAGGCAAACTGAAGCACCCTCAAATCCGCGGCAGTATGAGATGCGCCCCAAAAATTGGAAAGGTGTATCTCACACGTACCAACACAGACTATCCCGCAATTTAATTGTTTTTACCCAAAGGTGTAGATTGAACAGCGGAATAGAAAATATGAAATCAAAAGATGTATGTATCTCACACGTACCGACACAGACTATCCCGCAATTTAATTGTTTATACCCAAAGGTTTTGATTGAATAGAGGAATAGAAAATATGATATCAAAAGGTGTATGTATCTCACACGTACAGACCCAGACTAGGCCCAAATTACTATTTTTTGTACCCCCAAAGGCAGGATGAGGAGTAGGAGGAGTTCGGAACAGGCAGCACCCTCAAATCCTCGGAAGTATGAGATGCACCCCAAAAATTGTAAAGGTGTATCTCACACGTACCGACACAGACTATCCTGCAATTTAATTGTTTATACCCAAAGGTTTTGATTGAATAGCGGAATAGAAAATATCAAAAAAAAGGTGTATGTATCTCACACGTACAGAACCAGACTAGGCCCCAATTACTATTTTTTGTACCCCCAAAGGCAGGATGAGGAGTAGGAGGAGTTCGGAACAGGCAGCACCCTCAAATCCTCGGAAGTATGAGATGCACCCCAAAAATTGGAAAGGTGTATCTCACACGTACCGACACAGACTATCCCGCAATTTAATTGTTTATACCCAAAGGTTTTGATTGAATAGCGGAATAGAAAATATGATATCAAAAGGTGTATGTATCTCACACGTACAGACCCAGACTAGGCCCAAATTACTATTTTTTGTACCCCCAAAGGCAGGATGAGGAGTAGGAGGAGTTCGGAACAGGCAGCACCCTCAAATCCTCGGAAGAAAGAGATGCACCCCAAAAATTGGAAAGGTGTATCTCACACGTACCGACACAGACTATCCCGCAATTTAATTGTTTATACCCAAAGGTTTTGATTGAATAGCGGAATAGAAAATATTATCAAAAAAAAGGTGTGTGTATCTCACACATACAGAACCAGACTAGGCCCCAATTACTATTTTTTGTACCCCCAAAGGCAGGATGAGGAGTAGGAGGAGTTCGGAACAGGCAGCACCCTCAAATCCTCGGAAGTATGAGATGCACCCCAAAAATTGGAAAGGTGTATCTCACACGTACCGACAGAGACTATACCGCAATTTAATTGTTTATACCCAAAGGTTTTGATTGAATAGCGGAATAGAAAATATGATATCAAAAGGTGTATGTATCTCACACATACAGACCCAGACTAGGCCCAAATTACTATTTTTTGTACCCCCAAAGGCAGAATGAGGAGTAGGAGGAGTTCGGAACAGGCAGCACCCTCAAATCCTCGGAAGTATGAGATGCACCCCAAAAATTGGAAAGGTGTATCTCACACGTACCGACACAGACTATCCCGCAATTTAATTGTTCATACCCAAAGGTTTTGATTGAATAGCGGAATAGAAAATATGATATCAAAAGGTGTATGTATCTCACACGTACAGACCCAGACTAGGCCCAAATTACTATTTTTTGTACCCCCAAAGGCAGGATGAGGAGTAGGAGGAGTTCGGAACAGGCAGCACCCTCAAATCCTCGGAAGAAAGAGATGCACCCCAAAAATTGGAAAGGTGTATCTCACATGTACCAACACAGACTATCCCGCAATTTAATTGTTTTTACCCAAAGGTGTAGATTGAACAGCGGAATAGAAAAAATGAAATCAAAAGATGTATGTATCTCACACGTACCGACACAGACTATCCCGCAATTTAATTGTTTATACCCAAAGGTTTTGATTGAATAGCGGAATAGAAAATATGATATCAAAAGGTGTATGTATCTCACACGTACAGACCCAGACTAGGCCCAAATTACTATTTTTTGTACCCCCAAAGGCAGGATGAGGAGTAGGAGGAGTTCGGAACAGGCAGCACCCTCAAATCCTCGGAAGTATGAGATGCACCCCAAAAATTGTAAAGGTGTATCTCACACGTACCGACACAGACTATCCTGCAATTTAATTGTTTATACCCAAAGGTTTTGATTGAATAGCGGAATAGAAAATATTATCAAAAAAAAGGTGTATGTATCTCACACGTACAGAACCAGACTAGGCCCCAATTACTATTTTTTGTACCCCCAAAGGCAGGATGAGGAGTAGGAGGAGTTCGGAACAGGCAGCACCCTCAAATCCTCGGAAGTATGAGATGCACCCCAAAAATTGGAAAGATGTATCTCACACGTACCGACACAGACTATCCCACAATTTAATTGTTTATACCCAAAGGTTTTGATTGAATAGCGGAATAGAAAATATGATATCAAAAGGTGTATGTATCTCACACGTACAGACCCAGACTAGGCCCAAATTACTATTTTTTGTACCCCCAAAGGCAGGATGAGGAGTAGGAGGAGTTCGGAACAGGCAGCACCCTCAAATCCTCGGAAGAAAGAGATGCACCCCAAAAATTGGAAAGGTGTATCTCACACGTACCGACACAGACTATCCCGCAATTTAATTGTTTATACCCAAAGGTTTTGATTGAATAGCGGAATAGAAAATATTATCAAAAAAAAGGTGTATGTATCTCACACGTACAGAACCAGACTAGGCCCCAATTACTATTTTTTGTACCCCCAAAGGCAGGATGAGGAGTAGGAGGAGTTCGGAACAGGTAGCACCCTCAAATCCTCGGAAGTATGAGATGCACCCCAAAAATTGGAAAGGTGTATCTCACACGTACCGACAGAGACTATACCGCAATTTAATTGTTTATACCCAAAGGTTTTGATTGAATAGCGGAATAGAAAATATGATATCAAAAGGTGTATGTATCTCACACATACAGACCCAGACTAGGCCCAAATTACTATTTTTCGTACCCCCAAAGGCAGAATGAGGAGTAGGAGGAGTTCGGAACAGGCAGCACCCTCAAATCCTCGGAAGTATGAGATGCACCCCAAAAATTGGAAAGGTGTATCTCACACGTACCGACACAGACTATCCCGCAATTTAATTGTTCATACCCAAAGGTTTTGATTGAATAGCGGAATAGAAAATATGATATCAAAAGGTGTATGTATCTCACACGTACAGACCCAGACTAGGCCCAAATTACTATTTTTTGTACCCCCAAAGGCAGGATGAGGAGTAGGAGGAGTTCGGAACAGGCAGCACCCTCAAATCCTCGGCAGTATGAGATGAACCCCAAAAATTGGAAAGTTGTATCTCACACGTACCGACACAGACTATCCCGCAATTTAATTGTTTTTACCCAAAGGTGTAGATTGAACAGCGGAATAGAAAATATGAAATCAAAAGATGTATGTATCTCACACGTACCGACACAGACTATCCCGCAATTTAATTGTTTATACCCAAAGGTTTTGATTGAATAGCGGAATAGAAAATATGATATCAAAAGGTGTATGTATCTCACACGTACAGACCCAGACTAGGCCCAAATTACTATTTTTTGTACCCCCAAAGGCAGGATGAGGAGTAGGAGGAGTTCGGAACAGGCAGCACCCTCAAATCCTCGGAAGTATGAGATGCACCCCAAAAATTGGAAAGGTGTATCTCACACTTACCGACACAGACTATCCTGCAATTTAATTGTTTATACCCAAAGGTTTTGATTGAATAGCGGAATAGAAAATATTATCAAAAAAAAGGTGTATGTATCTCACACGTACAGAACCAGACTAGGCCCCAATTACTATTTTTTGTACCCCCAAAGGCAGGATGAGGAGTAGGAGGAGTTCGGAACAGGCAGCCCCCTCAAATCCTCGGAAGTATGAGATGCACCCCAAAAATTGGAAAGGTGTATCTCACACGTACCGACACAGACTATCCCGCAATTTAATTGTTTATACCCAAAGGTTTTGATTGAATAGCGGAATAGAAAATATGATATCAAAAGGTGTATGTATCTCACACGTACAGACCCAGACTAGGCCCAAATTACTATTTTTTGTACCCCCAAAGGCAGGATGAGGAGTAGGAGGAGTTCGGAACAGGCAGCACCCTCAAATCCTCGGAAGAATGAGATGCACCCCAAAAATTGGAAAGGTGTATCTCACACGTACCGACACAGACTATCCCGCAATTTAATTGTTTATACCCAAAGGTTTTGATTGAATAGCGGAATAGAAAATATTATCAAAAAAAAGGTGTGTGTATCTCACACATACAGAACCAGACTAGGCCCCAATTACTATTTTTTGTACCCCCAAAGGCAGGATGAGGAGTAGGAGGAGTTCGGAACAGGCAGCACCCTCAAATCCTCGGAAGTATGAGATGCACCCCAAAAATTGGAAAGGTGTATCTCACACGTACCGACAGAGACTATACCGCAATTTAATTGTTTATACCCAAAGGTTTTGATTGAATAGCGGAATAGAAAATATGATATCAAAAGGTGTATGTATCTCACACATACAGACCCAGACTAGGCCCAAATTACTATTTTTTGTACCCCCAAAGGCAGAATGAGGAGTAGGAGGAGTTCGGAACAGGCAGCACCCTCAAATCCTCGGAAGTATGAGATGCACCCCAAAAATTGGAAAGGTGTATCTTACACGTACCGACACAGACTATCCCGCAATTTAATTGTTCATACCCAAAGGTTTTGATTGAATAGCGGAATAGAAAATATGATATCAAAAGGTGTATGTATCTCACACGTACAGACCCAGACTAGGCCCAAATTACTATTTTTTGTACCCCCAAAGGCAGGATGAGGAGTAGGAGGAGTTCGGAACAGGCAGCACCCTCAAATCCTCGGAAGAATGAGATGCACCCCAAAAATTGGAAAGGTGTATCTCACACGTACCGACACAGACTATCCCGCAATTTAATTGTTTATACCCAAAGGTTTTGATTGAATAGCGGAATAGAAAATATTATCAAAAAAAAGGTGTGTGTATCTCACACATACAGAACCAGACTAGGCCCCAATTACTATTTTTTGTACCCCCAAAGGCAGGATGAGGAGTAGGAGGAGTTCGGAACAGGCAGCACCCTCAAATCCTCGGAAGTATGAGATGCACCCCAAAAATTGGAAAGGTGTATCTCACACGTACCGACAGAGACTATACCGCAATTTAATTGTTTATACCCAAAGGTTTTGATTGAATAGCGGAATAGAAAATATGATATCAAAAGGTGTATGTATCTCACACATACAGACCCAGACTAGGCCCAAATTACTATTTTTTGTACCCCCAAAGGCAGAATGAGGAGTAGGAGGAGTTCGGAACAGGCAGCACCCTCAAATCCTCGGAAGTATGAGATGCACCCCAAAAATTGGAAAGGTGTATCTCACACGTACCGACACAGACTATCCCGCAATTTAATTGTTCATACCCAAAGGTTTTGATTGAATAGCGGAATAGAAAATATGATATCAAAAGGTGTATGTATCTCACACGTACAGACCCAGACTAGGCCCAAATTACTATTTTTTGTACCCCCAAAGGCAGGATGAGGAGTAGGAGGAGTTCGGAACAGGCAGCACCCTCAAATCCTCGGCAGTATGAGATGAACCCCAAAAATTGGAAAGGTGTATCTCACACGTACCGACACAGACTATCCCGCAATTTAATTGTTTATACTCAAAGGTTTTGATTGAATAGCGGAATAGAAAATATGATATCAAAAGGTATATGTATCTCACACGTAGAGACCCAGACTAGGCCCAAATTACTATTTTTTGTACCCCCAAAGGCAGGATGAGGAGTAGGAGGAGTTCGGAACAGGCAGCACCCTCAAATCCTCGGAAGTATGAGATGCACCCCAAAAATTGGAAAGGTGTATCTCACACGTACCGACACAGACTATCCCGCAATTTAATTGTTTATACCCAAAGGTTTTGATTGAATAGCAGAATAGAAAATATGATATCAAAAAGTGTATGTATCTCACACGTACAGACCCAGACTAGGCCCAAATTACTATTTTTTGTACCCCCAAAGGCAGGATGAGGAGTAGGAGGAGTTCGGAACAGGCAGCACCCTCAAATCCTTGGAAGTATGAGATGCACCCCAAAAATATGATATAAAATTGGTGATTTATCAATAACACATGTGAACAGCAGTGTCTTATATCAGTCAGCTCTGCTGCAGGCTATGGAGGGAAAAAAAAATTCCCCTTTTAAGTTTGTAATTTTTAACTAGATTAGTACAGACTATGCCACAATTTAATTTTTTTAACCCAAGGGTGTATATTGAATAGTGGAATAGAAAAAAGTGTATAACTTTTGGAATCACTCAATAATAGCACATGTGAACACAGCAGTGTATTATCACAGTCAGCACAGCAGCACTGAAGGAAAAAAGCTGCACACAGTGACTGATAAAAAATACTTTTCTCTCTCCTCCTCAGTGGGCAAAAAGATTGTGTTCACTGCACCCCACACACAGCAAAATCGATGTGGACCACTGACACCTGCCTATCTCCAGCCTCTCCCTAAAAGGATTGATAAGATCGGTCACTGCAAACCCCCCCCCCACACACAGCAAAATCGATTGTAGATCACTGACCCTAAAAATCAGCAGCCTCGCCCTAAAATGCCCTACAACTCGCCCTGCCTAAAACACTCCGACCTGTCCCTCAATTCTATTCGGACACCAATAATTTTTGCCTGTCTGTCCCTAATCAGCAGCCAGCACGTATGATGTGTGCTTTGTCCCTAAACTACAGCATAATGACGCAGCGGCGCTCCGTCTCGAACTTATAAAGACTTGGTCACATGCTTCAGATGGCCAATCACAGCTACTAATACATTTGTAGGCATGGCTGGGATGGCTTAAGGCACACCAGTTAAACGCTTGTTGATTGGCTGTTGAAAGCCCGCCATGAAAAGCGCGCCAATGCATACAAAACCTGGAAATAAAATGACCGAGCACGGATTTTTACCCGAACATACAGTAAAGTTTTCGGGTCCTTGTTCGGGTAACAAAAATCCAATTATTCGGGAAGAACACGAATAATACAGTCCGTGTTCGCTCAACCCTAGTCCTGTTGCTTTCCCAGTCATCTGAGGTCTTACCTGAGGTGGTTACCTAATCATACCTGGTAATGTTCACCCCAGACTTCCAGGCTGACCGAAAACCCACACCATTTTGACCGTATCCTAGCATCACTTCTGCCTAGTATCTTTATTGCCACCTCTTTTGGGTAATATCTATTATTAGGCAAAGTATATGCTATACGCATAGACAGATGGTATTTTAAAGAGCACTCTCAGATACAGAGATTGATCTTGGATTACTGCCTCTTGCCTATGTACAGTATGTAAATAGTATGTAATGTATGGCTGGGAAACCTTCTTTCTATTGTTCGATAATCCATATGTAAAGTTATTTTATGTTTATTTTGTACTGATTTTCAAATAAAGTCCTTGGAACAAAAAAAAAGTATTTTTTTCTAATTTAGAGGGCTGAAATTATAATTTTGTTAACAAAACTGGGACTTTGAGTATATTTTAGCTGGAAATAATGCAACTACCATGTAGAGGGGAATGCCCATTCCAGCACAGTAATAGACTTAAAGAATCCCTGTGCATACAGATGATGTAGATATTTTAAGTCCACTCTGGCCCATTGAAGGTCACTAGAGATTGTTAAGAAGTGAGGATTGTAAGGGTTGTATCAAAAAGGATTATTGGAAGAGAAGACTTGGGTTGTTTGTAGAGTCAGACTGAAACATGGCTTATGATTTTGTAAGGAAATGGCCAAAAATGAAACGCTTTTAGAGACATGTAAAGACTTTCAATGGATATGATTTAATAAAGCCTCATATAAGCAGACCACTACTGCTTCTGAGATAACCTGGGTGAGATTATTGTCGATATAATTTACCAAAGGCAATTAAACTACTATGCAAAGATACTGGAACTTGTCAGTGAGTTGTAAAGGGCAACTAGTGGGAAGGTCAAGATTAGTACTCTTATGTATGCATGTATGTATGTATGTATGATTTGCTCCAGTTCACCTTAACACTGGAGTAAACACCATGTTACTCCACCACACCCAGAATTCTCTCAATAGCTTGTCAGATATATGACTGTTCTGGAAATTTTATAGATAGGAAACTCCAACCCTCATATTGATTAGTGGTTCCAAATTAATTATAACTATTGCAGTAGGGAACAGACACAAAAGGATACACTCAGCATCTTTATAAACTTACTATTCTGTTTATTCAACGCAATTGAAGTTTTATGGTAACATAGGTATCCCATTAACATTACAATTGTACTTTTATGGTAACAAGGGATGTAACATAGGCAGGCTAATTCTGGTCAGGACTTGAAAGAATACAAACATGTAATAAAAACATCATTAGTACCGTGTGCACAATGAGTGAAGTGTCCAATACATAGGCAAACATAACAAAATAGAATTAACATTTCATCTGTATACAAAGACACTGTTTCTTCAAGTTTGCCAACACGGACACCTGATCAGCAGGGTGCATCTTATCAAAGCTGCTAGAGGTTCTATAACCTCTCTGTACAGGGAATGGGTCAGAGATACTATTGTAACACTAGGTTTCAAGATCAGGAGGCCATACAGAGCCTGGCAGCACATCTGCAAATGCACCATAAGGTGGCCTGTGACTGCGGGGTGAAGTTTAACCACTTGTTTTATGGTGGCAGATTGGCTCTGTCCCACGAAACGACGTACCTGTACGTCGATTCGCGGGACCGCTGGTGGGGCGCGCGCACGCGATAGCCACTGGGCACCTATGATTGCTCCCTTAGCAATGTCTTAGCAATGTCCAAGGCAGGATGGGATGATGTGAGCTTTTCAGTCAGGCTTTGGGAGGTACACCTATAGCAAGGGCATTATCCAAAGTTAGTCAAAGCTGCATAGTTTGTTTTTACCTATGGACACCCCTTGCCTGCATTGGCAGTTTTTTTGTAAAAGTAAACCAACCCTTTAAAATGGATTTAGCATCATACAGTATATATTTTCTAAGTAATATTTAGGTGTCCAAATACAGTGCTATGACTGGCATATTTTTTTACTTAAACAGCAGTCACCAGAAGAAAGTTATTGTTTTCTATGTGCACAGTGTGCACATAAACACTGGTGTGATGTGCTGTGTGGGTTGGTATGGTCGGGCTCTTGGTATATATTAATAGCAGAAAAAAATTACCACATAAAGATATTACAGTATTCCCTTTTGCAATGTCATTATTTTCCCTACTACCCAGAATAACAGCACAATCCTTAATTATATACAATCCAGAGTCAGCATTACCTGAATTAAAACCCTTAGAAGTCTCAATCCTGTATATCTTGAGAAGAAGAAAGTACAGGCACCTCAGAATGTAGACTGTAAGACAATGTATTCAAATACAGTAAAATATCACTCACATGTTAGAAGTAAAAAATCAGACACATCTTTTTGCTCTTATTCTGTGTTTTTTGAGAAGTCAGGAGCTCGCACTGAAGCTGTCACCACCACTAACACTGCTGTCTTGGACAGCGAGGGCTGGGACGCACTTTGAACTGCAGCATTGGGCTCAATGACGTCACCAGAAGTGTTAGCAATGCTTTTCGTAGCCTGTGCACACTGAAACTGGGAATGGTGCGCATGCTCCTTTGTCAAGCTTTGTATATATATATATATATAGATATAGATATCTTGATGTATGTGTGGTAGACTTACTTGTGTATCCATGATGTCTCACAGGTCAGTCCCACATGCTACATGTCTCTTACCTGGGAAATTATAACAACTGTAGCACTCAGAATCTGGCTCAGCTCTGCCTGGTATCCAATCAGCTTCTAACTTCAGCTTGTTTAATAAGCTTTAATAATAAAACCTGGAAGCTGACTGGTTTCTCTGCAAAGGTGCACCAGATGTTGCACGCTCCAGTTTTAGTAAATCCTCCCCAAAGTGACAATATTACAGTCATAGTCAATGGATGAGAGAAGGCTGAGATGCTTCCTTCTGCCTGCATTCGATTAATGACATATTCCTCCCAGACAGATCTTCTTAAAATGGAACTTAAGTAGGAAAAATTTGCAAGTAGGAAGGCTTTTATTGCAAAGACTTGTATGTCTCTTCTGCAAAAAAAGCTTCTTGCTAGCAAGTCCCAGTGTACTTTATTGGCATGTCATGGTGCTCGGATGAGTTAACTCCTGTGTTCATGTGCAAGAGTTACACCATACCAGTCCACCCAATTTAGATGGCCAAAGATGCGGAACCCAGAAGTAGATGGGGTGAAAAGGTCAGCAGCGTTAAAAGGTCTTGGACGCATGTTATTGCAGAAAGTGCTGAGAACTTTAATTCCACTTTAGCCTGGGCACAATTACTTTCCTAGTGCTCCTAGGACAGCTTTTAAATGAAAACATTCAACTTCTATAAACAAATATATTGTTGTTACATGTTGTGACATATGGCATTGTAGGAATGGATTCATGAGTATTTATAATTTATACCACTAAGGTCCATTTTAGGATCAAGTTGTGGAACCTTGTTTTTTTCCCATTTATATTTATCTTCAGTTTATATTTTTATGCATTAACCATTTTAACATTCAATAAATATATGCGTAGCAATGCAGAATATTGTAAGTATATTATAGCTCACTTGTTGATAAAAAGCTCAAATTAGGCATAATATTTCACACACCCGATAAAAAGATAAAAAAACATAATATAATATTTTTAGGAATATAAGATGAGCCTACTTTAGGGTGGGAATAGCTTTGAATTTGTGAGCCTGTAAACAAATTAAACAATTATGCTAGTTTATTCAGAGAACTTCGTTTAATTATTTATAAGATCTGTCTTTTAATATGCCTTTGTACTTTCAAACGTTATGCTATTTCTTAAATCGAAAACAAAATTCTGCATATCTGCATGACAGTTATAACCCAGGGAAACACTGCCTTTTAAATTACTAATGATAAATATGCCACAACTCATAGTTCGCTATGTTTACAACTAATTTCTCAGAAGAGTTGTTACTGAAACACTTGGGAGGGCTAGACATGATGCAAAGGCCACATATTAATATGTAAATTTTTTATTTTTTTTCTCTCCTAAGAACAGTCTTTGCAGCTTGAAATGCTCAAGACTCTATGAGCTAGCACAAACTGTCTGCTTGAAATTGTTGCTGTTAATAGATATTTCTAATTTTTTTGTCATAGTTGTCACTGAAACAAGAGCAAAACGGAAATATCCCAATGGGAACATCTGTTCCTTAACAATTCCTAAAGGGGGGCTTTCTCTTCAACAGGGATGAGCAGAGTGATTAAGGCATTTGTTGTTCATTAATTCTGTTTTGCTTATAGGACCACTTAGGAGAAATTTGTTTTTAAAAAAGATCTAATCTTTTTTTCTTCATTTCTACATGTTTTTTTTTTTTTTTGAGGGAGGGGGTGTATTAAGTGTAGTTTATTTTGATACAGTTAATATTCTTTTCTATTGTAGTTGTGTATTTTCCCCCTTTCTCTGTCTAATCCTTATAGGGGCTAATTGGAGGCTGTTTTTTTGTTTTTTTTTGTCACAGGCGCATAACTAAGAAAGTTGAAAAGGATTTTCATAACCCTTAGGAGCAATTTAAAGAATGTTTCACCCTAAAAAAAACACCTTTATTGTTGCCTTCCCCTCTGACTCCAATGCTGATGGTCAAATTTTTGAAATTTCCTTGTGATCTCTCAATTTCAGGAGAGCTGAAAGGAGCATTCATAACCCTTTGGAGCAATTAAAACCTCTTTTTACTTTTAAAAACACCATTGTTTTGCCTTCCTCTTCAACTCCAATGCAGATTATCAAAACCGCAAAATTTCCCTGAGATCTCCTAACTTTCACTAAAATTTTAGGAAAATTTTAAATCTTAATTTTGCTCATAAATATACTTTACTATTTCCTCTATTTTGTTGTTTATCTGATACAGTAAGTATGAAATCTCTCCAGTGGCGATGAAAACAGAGAGAGTAACTTAAAGCCTACGTTTAGTGAAACATTATTTTGAAATCAGCACAAGGAACATTACTTACTATCAATGCAAATCATCCCCTGTGCTGATGACTGATGCTTTAGTTTAAATCTTCTACCCTTCAACTTCACCCACCCCTCTCCCCAACCGTTTCACAGCAGTAATCTTCTGGGAGAGGCACTCATCAAGAGTGTTGATTATACCCACTCTTTCCATTCACTGAAGCTGTACTTTAAAAGGAGCAGGCAAGGCTTTCATTTACCAGTCCATTCTGCGTCCATAGATTATTTTTCAATTGATGGAAGGTATACCACAGGTTTAATGATTAGAGGAGGGGAAAGGAAAGTGGGGGCACTCTTCCACTGAAGATTTCAACTAAAACAGCAGCAAGCAAATTTTTTTTGATAGTACAATCCCTTGTGCTGTTTTTTAATGTTTGATTAAGCCTGGATAATTGCACAATTTATTGTGTGAAGTTTCTTAAATCTTTTATTAAATCAGCCTCCCTGTCTCTAGCTCTTAGTCAAAACCTGCAATTTTTAGACTTCATTTGCAAACCTGCTGAGCAAACTGAGTATTGTAACTCTTAGGGTCATTTCACATGGGCTTTCCGCCCAGGTCCATCTCCGCTTACGTTGCAGAGATGGACCTGTCAGATCCTTACTCTCCTCTATGGTAGATCAAATGAGTTGTACCGGGTTGATGCCTGCAGCTGCAAGCATCACCCTGGTATTGTCAGCTTTCTTGTGATGACAACTGATGCAGCTATTCATCCGCTTTGCCATTCTCACAAGCATCTGAAGGGGACTCCTTCTGCGGCCCCACCCTGGCTCTCCTTTCCCACCAGCAGACCCGAGCGACCAGCTAACACATCTGCAGGCTGGCCAGAGACCCAAACAAAGCCGGAATTGGCTTTGATCAGGTCTCAGATCTAGTAACCTGGAAGCAATGTCATAACATCACTTCCGGTTACTGGAGCCTTAAAGGCACCAGATTTAAAATAAAAAAAATAACAGTATCAAAACAGCCAAACTGCTTTAAGTGTAATGGAGGGATTTGGGGTCTTAATGCATCGCATTTAAGTACCGTAGTTTGTCGCCACTCCATGAGCTCAATCTTAAAGCATGACATGTTAGGTATCTATTTACTCAGCATAACATCATCTTTCACATTATAAAAAAACATTGTTACTGTTTTTTTTAAATTAATGAAAGTGTATTTCTTTCAAAAGAATTGCATTTGAGAGACCGCTGCACAAACACAGTGTGACATAAAATATTGCAACGATAGTCATTTGATTCTATAGATTATCTGATAAAAAAAATAATATATACTGTGAGGGATTAGCTCGGTGGTAGGCGTGGATGACCCCTTTGGGGGGTGTGTTTACACATTAAGATAGCCGAGAAGTGGTTGCAAAAACAGTGTATGAGTTTTATTCTTGCATTTTTTCTTCACACCAGTGCAAGCATCAAAACAGCAAAATAAAAATAAAACAAAATAAATCCTTGCCACGGTGGGCGGCTACCTTCACACACTGGAACCTACCTAAGAGTCTGTCCCCAACCTACTGTTGGGCAGACTTGGCTGGTCATACAGCAGACTCTCAATAGTCCATGTTTTATCTCTTCACACAGCAAACAGTTCATTTAACATGTCCCTTTTCCTCTTCATATGGAACATGTCCCTTTGTCTCTTCCCATTGAACACAGTTCATTTGCTTGTCTCTCCACATAGCAAGCAGTGCATTTATTTCTTTCCACATAGAAATAGTTTCTCTTCTCACCTTGAGACGATCCAAGACCTCACTTCGAGTAGTCTTCACACTTGTTTACCCTCCTTAGCGCACATCACTTCAGGGGGTCTTCTCCCATGCTCACCAGCTTGTCAGGAGGCACTCATCTGTCTGTCCTCCTCTCCCAGCCCACACGGCGACAGGAGGCAGCAGTCCTTCTCCCAGGCTTCCTCAGCGTCGGGAGGCACACATCTGTCTGTCCTCCTCTCCCAGCCCACACGGCGACAGGAGGCAGCAATCCATAGACTTCCTTTGGACAAATTATAGAGGCCTTAACTTCCTCATTCCGAACAGCTGAAGGCCTTTCAACTTCCTTAGACAGTTCTGGCTACCTCTGCAGCCAACACCCTATAGTAATTGGTGATTTGTCTAACCTAGGTGGAAGTGTAGCTCCTGTCTGTGACTACATTCACAGATTTACCTGACTTTCTGTCACAATACATATATATATATATATATACATAATGTTTGGGGATTCTAAGTAATTTTCTAGCAAAAAATACAGATTTTAACTTGTAAGCAACAATTGTCAGAAAAAGGCTTAGGCTTGAAGGGGTTAAAATTGGTTTAAAAATGTTAATCACAAGAAAATACGTGTGTCCTTTATGTACAGTTTTAAATTGAATACGCTTTTCTTTGTTGGGTTGAAAATACATTACCTAATTTGTTTTTAGTTACATTAGCTATTACTGTATACTCATATTAACAATTTAGTTAAAGTAGTTATAAACCGAAAAGCAAACATTTATTATATTTCATTTTATTAATTCTTAGATGTAATGGATGCTTTTGTTTCTTAAGGCTTTCTTTCTGTTATTTTAATTTGGTGATCCTGCCAGTAAATCTCTCGTTTAAAAAAAAACTCTCCAGCAGAATGTATCAGTTACAGAGATGAGCTGATTTTTTATTTATGTAAAACCTTAATCCCAAAAGAAAACACTGTTGCTGTACCTGCTTATAAAGTGTTACCTGGAATTTGGCATTTGGCCGGGCTCACATATGTGTGACCGCGGTTCCCAGCATGAGGCCCAGTGCGTCCCTATTCACTGGTTCAGGTGCGATTCAGGCCTGAATTTGCACCTGAACCAAACCCAAAGAAGCACAGGACCCTTTCGGAATGCAGACCGCAGCCACCCCGGACATGTGAGAACCGGTTTTATTGCAAGCCAGGCACACTCACACAATTGGATGTGGGGAAATCTGCATCCAATTTGCACATATGTGAACCTGGCCTCAATGTGTTAGTGTATCAAAGTCTGTTAGTATATTAAACACTCCCCTCCCTCCAGACTGACAATGCTGCTATCCAAATGTGCCCCCTGTGCTCATAGATCCATAGTGGGGGCACTCTAATACAGGGGGTGTGATACTGGGCAAATCACAAGGTAAACCAGAGGGGAAAAGCCTTAGAAAAAGAAAACAAATGCACCCACCACATCTAATGATTAGCAAGCTGCAATATATTACAATTTTTGTTGTGGGTTTAATACCACTTTAACTTCTTCCTAATAAACACTGGTTGAGTGGCAGAAGAGTCATTTCACCATATAAACTTGCTACGCCTGTTTTATGATCATAAGACTGCATTTCTTATCTTCATGTCCATGTGTATAAAAGTGCTTCAAGGGATCACTCATACAAGAATTGGCACTGTGTAAACACACTACTCACATAAAAAGTCCATTATCATCCAAGTACAAATGTCAGTACATGTGTTCAAATTACTATACATAATGTCAAGGAGCTTCAGTGGCTCCTGAGACCATGCTCTAGTTTGAAAAACATGCTCTTAGCAAAGGAAAATGAATCAAGTAAAGGTCACCGCTGGACTGGGTTATACACATAGACAACTGCACAACATACATCATTCTTTAGTCTTTCACTCACACTTTAATTCTATAACAAGAAAAAAACATGTGAATTAAAAAAAAAAGAAAAAGCAATATCACTCCAAAGTTGTGTTGAGATGCTAAAAAGTGACTATACTGTATATCCAGAATGCAGCATATACTGTGCATTGAAATTAGAGAGTTTCTGCTTTAAAATATTGTCTAAAAATGCTGACACCCAGAATACATTCACAAAATGTTATATAAATGGAGCAGAGGAAAAACAATTATGGGTATATATTTTATTGGTTCTGGAATTTTAGGGGAATTAAATGGTAGGATTACAGTAAAATATTCCAATAGGATTCCCACTATTGTGTTTTTTTTTCATATACAGGTCATTTTTGGCGACAAAGCTTTATCTACCTTGTCTAAAATGCATAATATGCCCAGATAGTATAATATTATTTAGCTTTTGTTTTATCTTTGAGCGTAACAAAAAGAAAAAAAAAACATATACGCATCAGGCCACTTTATTGGATACACTTTGCTAGTATCGGGTTGGACCCCCTTTTGCCTTTAGAACTGCCCAATTTTTCATGGCATAGATTCAACAGAGATTTTGGTCCATATTGACATGATAGCATTCATCATTTGCTGAAGATTTGACGGTTGCACATCCATAATGCTAATCTTGTGTTCTACCACATCCAAAAAGTGCTCTGTTGGATTGAGATATGGTGGCTGTGGAGGCCATTGGAGTACAGCAAACTCATTGTAATGTTCAAGAAACCAGTTTGAGATGATTTGAGCTGTGTGACTTTGTCCATTATCCTGCTGAAAGTAGCCATCAGAAGATAGGTACACTGTGGTCATAAAGGAAAGGACATGGTCAGCAGCAATACTCATGTAGGCCGTGGCATTTAAACGGTGCCCAGTTGGTACTAGGGGGCCCAAAGTGTGGCAAGAAACTATCCCCCACACCAACAGCCTGAACCTTTGATACAAGGCAGGATGGATCCATGATTTCATGTTGTTTATGCCAAATTATGACCCTACCATCTAAATGTCACAGCTGAATTTGAAACTTATCAGATCAGGCAACACGTTTCCAATCTTCTATTGCCCAAGTTTGGTGAGCGTATGCGAATTTTAGCCTCAGTTTCCTGTTTTTAGCTGACAGGAGTGGCACTCGATGTGACCTTCTGCTGCTGTAGCCCATCTTCTTCAAGGTTCTAAGTGTTCTGCATTCAGACATGGTATTCTTCATGTCTTGGTTATGACGAGTGGGTATTTCAATTACTGTTGCCTTTCTATCATCTCAAACCAGCCCGCCATTCTCCTCTGACTTCTGACAGCAAGTCATTTTCCTCCACTTTTCATGTGCATGAAAATCCCTGTAGATCAGCAGTTTTTGAAATACTCAGACCAGTCCCTCTAGCACCAACAACTATGCAACGTTCAAAGTCACCTAAACCCCCTTTCTTCCCCATTCAGATGCACAGTTTGAACTTCGGTAAGTCATCTTTACCACATCTAGATGCCGAAATGCATTGAGTTGCTGCCATGTTATTGGCTGATTAGCAAACTTGTTTTATCTAGCAATTTAACAGGTGTACCTAATAAAGTGGTCAGTGAGTGTAAAGACATGATACAAAAGCACGGTATGTCACCATGCTTGAGTAAACATACCGAACATATTAACATGTATATAAAGACTGCTAAATAGTTTGAAAAAACTATATGTCAGGGAAAAAAATATAGAGCTGCTTACACAGGATCTCATGAGAAAATTCATATGTGTTTTGTTAAAAAAAAAAAAAAAAAAAAACACAATGAGTTTTTAATGCATTCAAATTTAACACAGCACAAGATGCATTCTCCATGCAATTTACGTGCAAATATCCTCCCCAGACATTATGGTCTTTACTGTGGTACTATTGACTAAAAGGTAATGCGCCATCTACAAAAAAAAAAATAATAATTATATATATATATATATATATATATATATATATATATATATATATGTTGAAAACTTACATCTATCTGTTAGAATAATTTTTTTTTTCTAAATGTTTAAAATAAATGTAATTTAAAATAATGCTTACTGTAAATATCACTGGACCCAATTTTATGATACAGGATAACATTTTTTTTTTTCCAAAAAACATTTTATTTATATACCTACTACAAAGCAAAATCATCAATATGGCCTTGAGAATAAAGAATGTAAAATACTGTCCTCAGCTGTCTTATACATATATAAATAACACAAGTTTCCAATAGTTCTTTGTAACCATAGAGATGATCCTGTTTGCACCTTTGATTCTATTTTATACACAATAGTGCTTTAGGCTTTAGGCTTTGTTCCATACCTTCTACTATATGCCATGTACACTGCTTATTCATTTATATGGTTTGTACATTATGCAGTCCTCACCTTCCTCATTTTATCATCTTGTCACCATTCTGTACTGAGCACTTGTAATATAAATTGCTTTATAACTCAGAATTCACATCAAACAAATTATAAAAATGACCTTGGGTTTCTCCTTTAGGCATGTAAAAAGGCTTAAATGATTACAGTAGAGAATCTGCGAACTATCGTTTGCTGAGATGCCTCCTTTTTTTAATTGTCAGAAGCTTCTTTTTATCTAAGTGCCAACCTGGAAGCTATACATGAAAACAGGCCTGGCAGAAGCACTCCACTGGCACATGTGACCTGGTGCTTGGAAGTATTCCCAGATGCTATTGTCACAAGTCAAATTGGTTATGATACTTTCATTTCTAAAAAAAAAAAAAAAAAAATAATAATAATAAAAAGGTTTTAGGCACCTGAATTTTATATTTCTGTCTGATTGAACACAGAGCTACAAATTAGTCTTTTTAAGGTGCAAAAAATGGGTGTTATAAATAAAAGTGTCTAAAAGTAGAACTATCTATGTCACTATAGCCACCAATAATATTTTTTGCTTACATTTTCATACCTGAGCTGACAACGAAGCTGAATGGTAGCTATTATAGTTAATTCTTCTTGCAGAAATTTTATAGATAAGGTCCATTACAAAGTGCAATAATGTATCACCCTCATCAAACCTAAACAATACATTGTACAGCAAGCTCAGCTTAATTTGGTCATTCTAGGAAATGCATATGCATGTTGTTAAAAAAAACACTATATGTTTTTAATACAGTGCACACAACGCAGGATGGGTTTTGCATGTATTTCCCCTTTAGAAAAAAAAAACCTTCCTCTGAAATCATAGACATGTAACTGAAAGTATACTAATCAAAATGCCTATCATGGTATCAGTGTGCTACCATTGACTATATTGCAATGCACAAAAAAAATAAACTAAAGGTTCAGCAAAGAGGATTTTTTTAAAAAATGTGCAGCACTATACTGTAACATAACTCATTTATGTAAATAGCTGCATAGATTGTAATGGAAACCATTTCAATTTTCTCAATTTGTTTTTTCAATTTTTTGACGCAATCACAATACAAAAGTGCAAACGGGTTCTTATACCTTAAAGTTTGCTCCATCCCCAAAAGTGCTGTTGGAAAACCCAAACTTCCAACTATGGTAAAAATGGTTCCTGTTTTGTTCAGTACCTAGGAAAGTTGTTGACAGTCTTGAGCATGGGAATGTTGGACGGAGAGGACTTGGTTCTTTTTTTGGGAGGGGCAAACATCAAAGTAAGCATATGACGTGGCACCTTATGTTGCTTGCTGTGTTACTTCAGCCTCATTTATAATTTATTGAGTTCAAGTTCTGTTAAGGGCTTCAAAAATTGGAAGATCCCCCACCTGATTTTGCTTTGGAAAATGTATTAGAAGTGAACTCAGCCAGCACTTGCCTCAACTTTCATCTGCACCAAACCTAATATATGGAACCTTTGTTGTCATTGCATACAGTACGCCTCCTTTACTGTAAGGAACAGGATACATTTGTTGTGCAATTACAGAAACTTTCTATCATGGAAAATACTGTATAGTGGGTGGGTGGGGGCAATAATGGGCTTGTTTGGTTCTTCTATGTGTCTGCTTTTGCCAAAAGGATAATTCATGGTACATTTGTCTCAGGCATTACTGACTTAGCTGTCTTAACTTTCTCAGCATTACATTCAAAGAAGTATAAATAGCATGTCAAGTCTGCAGTAGAATATTAAGCAATTAAATATTAAACAGACACGAACATACACTCTTCACTTATTTAGACAGGAAGAAGGAAACCACAATAGAACAAAACAAGCACAAAAGAGACAAGGCTTCACATCAAGATTTGTGAGCTGCCTGTGAAACACAGTGGTGGTCTGATCTGGCATTATTATTAATTGCCAGTACAATAAACAAATGTGTTTTACTTGTACCATACCATTTAGCTCAAGCTTATCAACTCTGTGAATAAAAAGGAAATGAGCATTTAGGAAAAACATAAATAAGCACCTACAAATGCCAAACAATAAAATTTGGGTAGTTTTGTAAAACGTATAATACCATTTTGGGTTTGGCATTTTACTCTCTTATCAACGTTTTGAAGCTTTAAAGGGGTCCCCAAAATTAAATTAAATATTAAACATACAGGAACATACTCTCTTGACTTATTTAGACAGGAAGAAGGAGACCAGAAGAGAACAAAACAAGCACAAAAGAGACAAGGCTTCACATCAAGATTTGTGAGCTGCCTGCGAAACACAGTGGTGGTCTGATCTGGCATTATTATTAATTTCCAGTACAATAAACAAATGTGTTTTACTTGTACCATACCATTTAGCTCAAGCTTATCAACTCTGTGAATAAAAAGGAAATGAGCATTTAGGAAAAACATAAATATGCACCTACAAATGCCAAACAATAAAATCTGGGTTGTGTTGTAAAACGTATAATACCATTTTAGGTTTGGCATTTTACTCTCTTATCAACGTTTTGAAGCTTTAAAGAGGTTCTTCTATGTGTCTGCTTTTGCCAAAATTCACACATACCATAATTAAACTGGACTGTGCTAGAGTAATCATTTTTTTTCAATGTTTTTTACTGTTTCACAATGAACAAAAGTACAGATATTTGTTTGGATTAGAGGTCAATAAAAAACAGTAAATTGCAATAAGTAGAATGTCTCAGAGCATGTACAGTAAATGCACCAGTTAGACCATAAAATGTATGTTAAACAATATGTCTAGATGTCTAACCACTTTGCATGAGATAGTTGTTAGTTAATAGTTAAGTTGTTAACTTCTGTTTGATTTTCTTATTTTCCATTCTTTAATCTTGTAGATCCACTAATCAATGGCTAGTATACTGTACTGTGATGTAGCCTGTGACATCAGATAAATGTCATTCTTTACTATGTAACCAGTTGAAATGCCAACAAAGATTAGGCCTCTTTCACACTGGGTGGATCCATCCAAGCGGAATCCGCCTGCTCAGCGGGGAATCTGTATCCACACCGCTATGCACGGTGGACAAGGACAGAGCCCGCTCTCCTCTATGGAGCGGTCGGATGGAAACAGATTGCATGTACAGATGGTGAACATATTGCCATATGTTTGTTTGCTGTGGATTTTGTTTGATTGGATGCTCGATGGGTGTCAGCGGATACATGTCTGCTGACATCCATCACCCCATAGAGGACAATGGGTGGCCCGATTGGCTCTGCCTAAAAAACGGACAGGTGGACCCGATCGGTCAGCTGGTGTGAAAGGGGCCTAATGGAAAAAGGAAAAGGAAAGGAAAAGAAGAGTAAAATAGTTACATAGTTAGTCCATCTAGTTCAACCAAAAGAAGGAAAAAAATAAATATTTTTTTTTATTTTTCAAATAGTTTTATTTATTCAAAGGGAAAAAAGGAGAAACAGGTACAAACATCAGAGACAAATAGAAAATACAGCAACAATAAATTGACATTGGTATACATGTGTTATCCTGTTATCAATGTAGATCATTACCAACACTCATCTGTAATACTTTAAAAAAAATAAATAATACAGTTGCATTGTCAAATGTAAGCATCCTCTGGTTTCTGGTTTGACATGTTAAAGTAGCAACAGCTGTGCGTGAATTGTCATTACCCATCACTTCCCTCCCTCTTCCTGTTATAAGTTTAAATGAGAGGAAGGTCTCATCACACACACACATATATATATATATATATATATATATATATATATATATATATATATATATGTGTGGGTGTGTGTGTATGTATATAATCCTATATATATATATTTACAATTATATACCCACATTTGATCCAGAGGAAGGCAAAGAAAAAACAATAAAGCCTGATCCAATTTTCTCCAGCAGGGTAAAAACATGAAAAAGAAATAAGCAAAAAAAAAAAAAAAAAAGGAACAAAGAGGAGATTGAGAGGATTACTTCCCTTGGTCTAGGTCCCATCTTCCTGCCCCAAGTAATATTTATTTTAAGAAAAAGTATAATTAGGTGGGTGATAGAAATAAATATTTAGGCACTGAGGTAAAATGGCACTTTTTGTAATTATTATATTGGATGTGCTGCTGTTATGTAAAACAGTTACCTTACGCTTTTGTACCACAATTTTTTCACCCTAATAAAAAAAGTTTGTGTACAAAAAAGAAAAACACACTTAAGGCTGCCTGTAATTTTTTATTTTAGGCTTGTGACTGTGGTGTTCCAGGATCGCTCAGTACACAATGTAATACAGACACAGGTTGCTGTTTCTGTGGACCAAATTTCTCTGGGGACAAATGTACCAGCTGCAGAGTGGGATACAGGAATTACCCAAAGTGCATCAGCTGCGACTGTGAGTCGGCAGGAAGTAAAGAAGAGAGCTGTGATCAAGAGACAAAGAAATGTTCATGTGAAGAGACTGGACAATGCAGCTGTAAGGTAAGAGCAACAGGTGACATGAAATTATACATGTTTAGATTGACCTTACAAGGAAAACTGCAAGTAAAGTATGTGTATTCACTGTGTCTTATTAGTACATATAAATTGGATTATACTACTGTGCCTGTGCCTAAAAAGCTTTCACAAGACCCCTGTTGGAGTTTCTTCTGTATTTGTAAGAGTGGGCTACGAGAAGGCAGAAAACGATAAGAATCTTTAGCACATAAGCAGAGTTTCCAATGTAAAATGATTATCATTAAACAGCAATGAGGGATTTTAGTGATGAATGGTTTCCGTTAAATGTATAACGGCACCTAAAGGAAAGATTTGCGTGCAGATCTTACTGGGCTGCCTGTAGAAAATGCACAAGTTAAATACTTTCTAATAATCATTTAACCACACAGCTATAATTTGGATACTAGCCAGGTAGATGAATTATACTACACTAGTTTTGATATAGAGAGCTTTTTACATTTCCATTTGCTTAAAATTAACTTTATTCAGGCTTCAGTTTTTCTTTTTTTCTTTTTTTAATGTTGTATTGATTGTTACTTAATGGGCCTTTTTTACATTGTTTGGTGGCTGTTTTCAATTACTGCACAAACACTAAAGTTGTTTAGCACCAAAAATGCTTAGCCAAGAAAAAAATCTTAACTAAGAAAATACTTGTGCTGGAAAAACAAAAAGTTTTTTTGTTTTAAAGGATGTAGTAAAAGATTCAAATTTGTGATCGACTGATATCGTTTTTTCGTTGCCAGTACCTGTATTGATATTTTGGCCAATGCATATCAGTATCGGCCAATATTGGCCGATATTTTTGTACATTTAAAAATGTTTTTTTTTTGACAGGTACTTTTGTGGAGGGATCTGGGGGTCCAAAAGACCCCAAACCCCTCCTCTGCACTTAAAAGCATTCAAAATGCCAAGTTTGGCTGTTTTGAATGCTGTCATTTTTTTTAATCTGGCGCCAGACAGTACCCGGAAGTGATGTCACTCATGACATCACTTCCAGGTTTTTGCATGGAGACCCGATCAGAGCTGAATGCAGCTTTGATCGGGTTTTCGGCGGCTGTGCAGGCTGGTTTCCCTGGACTCCCGGTGGGACGGGAGACCCGGTGAGCCACGGAAGGCGGCGGGAGGGGGGGACATCCTCTCCCGCTCCTTGTAATGACAGCCGGGCTGTTTCTCAGCCACATCGGTTGTCATTACAAGACAGCCGACCATCGGCTATGGACGCCTGTAGCGGGGTGATGCCTCTAGCTGCAGGCATCACTCCGGTACATGCACTTTCCCGAAATATCGGCAATATTGGTAACCTCCGGGGCCAATTCTGATATATCGGGAAAAGTGCATATCGGCCCTTAATATATCGGCTTTGCCAATAATCGGTCGATCCCTAATTAGAATCCCTGTTGTGTTTGTATTGTCTGTGTCTACACTGGATTGATTCACTCCTCTATTTGTCTTGATGACCATTGTGATGGAAAACTTGATATTTAAAGTTGTCATCAACAAAAAAAAATGAAGGGTAAACTTACAAAGGGGACAACTGTTCTGGTGAGAACTGTATAAGTGAGTTCCTTCTTCTTGGAACGGAAGTTGACGGAAAATCTTCCTAACATAACACAGACAGCATAAAAGTTAGGTTTTAGCACGTCAATACTCTACAAAATGAAAAAAATATGTTTTTCTGTACATACACTTTAACTGGTGCTTGATAACTTGCACAGTCTCCATTTACATGGTGCTTCCTCTCTTCATTCCCAACTGGGGTGGTGGGTTAATGCAGGAAAGGTACACTCATGCTGCAGGGGAAGGAGTCATTAAAAAAAACCTATTGCTTTGTTTTGCATGGGCAAAGCACCAATTTGCTTCATGGAGGCTTAGCAATAAAACAACCAAAAGTACATGTGGAATCTGGAGGAGTGTTATAGCCCTAGAATATCTTTTTAGGGTATATTTTGTACATCTCAAGTTCAAACCAACACAGTTTTCATTTGCAATACAATTTAAAAAGAGTGTTCAATTTGTCTAATCTATGGGAAGTGTTAATAGTTTACAGTATACAGTACATAGATTAGAAAAAAAAAAGGCTAGGGTTAGTTTTTTTTTAAATAAGGGATAAGGGAATTTAATGCAACCACTAGTACAGTGTTTCCCAACTATCGGTGAGTCACATTTTATTTGATTGTATTATTAGATACAGTATATATTAATCTCAATGTTCATTTAAAAAAATTAATCCTCCAGTTCCAATGGCACAAAAAATGGCAATGGGTAAGTTGCAGCTGGCAACCTACATTTAAAACGACATAGAGATTCATATTTCTTTTTCTATTGTGTGCATGCAGTTCCCAATATGAAATATGTGGCGAAACACTTATACTTTCTAGTGTCTTGCCTGTAATCTTTTACTGTTCTAGGTGGTCACAGTTTAAGTGGAGGGAATGGTGTGGTGCTTATGTAGCGAACAAAGTCTGGATCCTCCTATGAAGTTGGCTGTTGATCAGCATGGAGCAAGAGGCACTTCTAAGCAGAAGAGTTTTTCCTGTTGGCCAGTAGTGGAAAATTCACACTATCAGCAGTGGCAGAGTCGTGATACAACCCCTTGTTTGCAATGTTTGTTGATGGTGGCTGGTGTAAAGGAGGGATCATAGGTGTAAAGGAGGGATCGTAGGAGGAATACATCAGTAGAAAAAAAAAAGGCACATAAAAATCTGAAAAAAATAGAATAGAAAGAAATAACTGGAAAAGCAAAAATAAGGAAGAGAAAGTGTAACAAACAATAGAGAAAGAGAATACCAGAGAGCAAGGCAATCTTGATAGAAAGGGCAAAGGGCTGTAAAAGTTCTGCATTTAGAAATCGGTGCGCTTATAGCTTTCACCTCAAACCCTTGGCCAGGAAACTGTACAGTATACTCTGAATTCTGATTCTCACAAAGTATCATTAGACAAAGAATTCGTTTTTTGTAGGATTACTTATATCAGAGATTTTAGACATAAATTAATTGATAAAATCCTTTATTTAAAAAATGAATTAACATAAACAGCTAAAGAGTATCTCAACCTAAGAAATAAAATGTAATGCCTTGCAGCTTACCAGTCTATAGATATGATTGCTTTATTTGCACAAAATATACTTAACCACTTAAGCCCCGGAAGATTTTACCCCCTTCCTGACCAGGGCCTATTTTGTGATTCGGCACTGCGTGACTTTAACGGACAATTGCGCGGTCGTGCGATGCTGTACCTAAACAAATTTGGCGTCCTTTTTTCCCACTTCCCACAAACAGAGCTTTATTTTGGTGGTATTTGATCACCTGTGGGATTTTTTGATCATGCGTTATAAACAAAAAAAGAGCGTCAATTTTGCAAAAATAACAATATTTTTCACATTTTTTATATGAAACCCCCCCCCCCCAAAAAAAAAAATGTAAAAATCAAAAATTTTTAACATTTTAGGCCAATTTTTTTTTTTACCATATGTTTGGTAAAAAAAATGCAAAAAGCATATTTTGATTGGTTTGCGCAAAAGTTATTGCGTTTACTAACAAAGGGAAAGATTTTTGTCATTTTTGTTGTTTGTTTTTTTTAACGCGGCGATCTGCGTTTTATTTTGCGGGACTACGACATTGGGGCGGACAGATCGGACCCTTGACTGACATTTTTGACACTTTTGGGGTTACCAGAGACATTACTACAGTAATCAGTGCTATACATATGCACTGTTACTGTAAAAATTACACTGGCAGTGAAGGAGTTAACTGTATTGGAGAAGGAGGGGTTAAGTGTGTCCTAGGGGCGTGATTCTAACTGTGATTGGCTGTGGCTGTGTGTGTAAGAACAGTGATCAACGGTCCTACATAGTAGAACCGTTCGATCACCATACTTACACAGGGGAGACTGACAGGCGGCTTTGTTTACACTAGCCGCCTGCCTTTCTCCCGCTGTCACGGACGATCACGAGTCGTCGGGTCCGCCGGGCACACGCGCGGGGGGGGGGTCCGTGACCGAGCGGGAGCGGGCATCCGGCGGCGCGTGCTTGTTCCCAAAACCCTTGCAGGCTAGCGACGTAGCCCTACGTCGCATTGCCTGTGAGGGGCTGACTGCTGACGTAAATAGCCGTGCGGCAGTCGGCAAGTGGTTAAGCCTAGCGCACACAGGCCGAATGTCGGGCAACATTGGCCAGCTTAATTAAAACCGGCCTGTGTGTATGGAAGCCAGTTTGACAGAAACTGGCCGTTCAGCCACCTTCTTTGGGAAGTGCATGCTGGAAAACCAGCAGCCGACTGACTCCCAATCAGCCCTCTTAGCCAACGGCTGAGAGTGCTGACCAGAGTGTTCTGTCGGGGGACCGTCCCTCTGTCAGAACAGAACAGCTCAGCGAGGGAGATCGATGTACTCACATTGGATTGTTAGTACAGTAGCTCTGACTGGAGCTGACAGGTTTTTTTTTTCTTTCAACTTGCTGGGTTAAACGAAAAAAAAAAAAAAAGTGTGTACTACGCTTAAGCCTTAAAAAAGAAAACAAATATAGGAAAATGCCTGTTGATCCCACAGGAAATGTGGCGAGCTCATAACTTCCTATGCACAAAAGAAAAATTACATCTAAGGACTGGTAAGCTGCAATAGATTACATTTATGTTCTTAGATACACCAAGAGTATACAGGTGCCTGAGTAGAAAACAATGTGTCCCCTGCCAGAAGCTGCAGAGTGAGACTATTTTTCTCTGTAGGGAAGTAGTCTTTGCAGATGTACTGAGTCAGACCTATAGCTCTACAATCAGAAAATTTCATTCTTACTGCCTACACTATCTTTGACTCAGCAGGGGACATATACAGTATAGGGGCTTCCCTATAGGTAAAGCAAGAATGCTTTTCTGCAGCATGGTGGCAGGACAAAGGCTTTTCTACTCAGGTTGTTGCATTTTTTTTAATATTAAAAATTTTTAGGACCTTATAGATCTTTTATTTTTATATACCTGGAATATAATTAGCTGATTTAATCTGAAAGTTTAACTGGGCTTTAACGCAAGAAATTCTATACCTTCTAGTCACAGAGAGGTGTATGTTGATGCTTTAGAGATATCTAATACAAAACAAAATTCATTATATGATGATGTAAGAAAAAAAATTGGAATGGCACCGCTTAGCATATTAAAGAAATACACCAACTAGTTGTATCCATCAGTCCTGTGCATACAACTTTAAGGATTGACCTTAATCATTTAAAAACAAGAAAAACATATTAAACAGCTAGGTATTTCCACCCCTTTTATTGAAAAAAGAGTTAGATATGAAGAAAAATAAAATCTGAGTTTATGACAGTTTTAAACCTTACCTTTTTTATTGTTAATTCAAATATACTGTATGTCTGTATAGATAAACAGAAAAAGACAATCATCTGTTAGAAGCATACCTGGTTTGGATATTTCTTCTTGTATAGGCCTACATTTTAGTTATAAAAATACAAGGAATGCTGTGGCATGTTAGCCACTGGTAAGAGCAGGAAAATGTTGTATTATAGTACTGTATACTTTTTAGGCCTCATGCACACTGAAAGTTTTGCCATTTCTCCTAGCCACTTTTCCTCCTGGCAGTGATGTTTTGGATGTGCTGTCAGTAGGTTTCTTTTTCTGCCTCTAAATGCCCTTGCCTCTAAACGCCTATGTGTGCATGAACACAGGGGACATTTAGGGGCAGTAAAAAATAGCCAGATGCCCCTGGGAGCTTGAATTTATCATTTAATTGCACATTTCCAGCTAGTAAACTACATTTAAAGCATACATACCACTAAGGTATATAAGTAGGGTGAATTTATCAGTTTTTTTTTCACATATTTTTTATTGAAAATGTAACAAACATAGTATAAATACTATCTTACTTGTAAAATACTGATCAGTAAGCTTTTTACAGTTGCCATTCTTATCTAAGTTTCCACATGAACTATCTCAATAAAGAATCAGTAACCAAGGACAATGGGGATGGTCAGCCCTCAAAGAACACAAGTCAAGCAGAGGAGACAAGAGTGTGTGCAACCTGGATAAATAGGCTGAAATAACTGATCAGATCTTTTCCCAGGAAGTGGGTCAGAGAGGCCTTAAGATATCACTCGTTGTATTGAAAGGATGTCATTAATGACACTATTTTGGATTTTGAGAAGGTGTATTCAATGTAGAAGTGCCACCTCGTAAAAAAAGTTTTGGTGGGAGCATAGTTCTGAATCTCTGTGTCCAAATTTGCTCTTTAACCTTCTTAGGGGTATTCCCGTGCGTGGCTCGGGGTTAAATTTCAGAGCCAAAAGCAGTAACCCCCAGCCACACTCGGGGTACCGCCAGAAGCATTGCTGGATCCTGTAAGCAGGGTTACTTACCTTGTCACCGGGATCCAGCGATGTCTAGCGGCGGTTCTTCCTCCCGATCGTCTCCGTGCCCCTGGTTCCGTCTCCTGTGACGTGACGTTCGCAGGGGGGTGGAACCGGCGACAAATCCAAATGTAAAAGTCACCAAACACACTGATCCAATTCAAAATAAAAAAAAAATCACATTAGTTTGCCCCCCAGTGCCCTTTCCTGCAGTTTACTGTACTTTTTATATATATATATGTATATACGTATATATATATATATATATATATATATATATATATATATATATGTATATACGTATATATATATATATATATATATATATATATATATATATATATATATATATATATATATATATATAATACATGTATATATATATATATATATATATATATATATATATATATATATATATATATATATATATATATAAAGTTGGTTTGGGCTGCTCATTCACAAGAATTACATGCAAAATAATGGTACCGCTTTCAGCACCTAAAATCCAAAAGAATCATACCGCCAGGGAGGTTAAAGAAGAGTTGTGAGTTTTTTTTTTAATCTCTGAGATGGCAGGGGAGGGGCGAGGGTTAGTCCAAGTTTTTAGGATGGTTTTGCTTGCAGCTAGTAGACAGAGATGTATCCATTGAGGGTTATCATTGCTTGGATGGCCAGGTATAGTCCATCTGGCTATTTTATTGCTAAATAACATTAAGAGAGGAGTTTTGGGGATGTGTAATCCTGTTACATCAGATCGGAGGACATTGCCAGAATCTTTGAGACAGCAAACGCTTAAAGTGACTGCATTGTGGGCATGATGGAGAGTGAGTTGTTGAGTTTTTAGGGAGGAAATGAATGAACGGTTTATGAATCAGTTTCAATTGTGTTTCTCTCCATGATTCATTGATGGTACATTTACAGATTTTTAGGTAGCCATCCATTATCCCTTTTCCAGGCATTAGGAAAAGTTATCAGTTTTAAAGATGCATTTTTATTGTCAATTATTCAAAAATTAAGGTATAAGTAAAGCTCAAACATTTTTTATAAGTTTGGATACCATAGGGAAGGGTCAAAACCTGTCAGCTATTCTTTTTTTTTCTTTCTTTTTTGTAATCTGTGTCCCATTGAGGAAATTTCCCTTCACTTACTGTCCTTTACTCACAATAGGAAGTGGGAGGAAATCCTTCTCACTCACAAGACAGTTCTCAGCAGAGCAAGTGTAGCTTTGTAAGATTTTCCTTCTATTGTTCAAGGGATATCCTGACAATTTGGACTTTTTTCTCACTTATTGCCTAGGTGTCCAAGCTGTCCAAAACCTATAAAAGTTATTTAGGTGAACTTCTATATGTTTTCAGGAAACCTCATTAAGTTTGTTGTAGTTATTATTTTCTTTAGTTTTACATTTATGCCACATTTTATTCTGTAAAGTTTTACCTCGACAATAAACTGACTACAAAATTAGAAACTGGCTTACATTTCAGACAGCAGCTAAATCAAACAAGGCTCTTAACTGGGAACAGTATGACCTATGAAGTATGCCTATCTGAACATTATTAGTCATTTTTACAAGAAGACTTAAACTGCTGGAGAAGTTTCTTAAATGCATTATTCATTATGTAATTCTTAAATCTGAAGTGTTCTTGTGACTTTTCTGGTAGAACAATATAACTTTTTGTCAAGATGTCACGGTTTGCATAGCTTTTAGCCACTTTAGAGCTCTAAGGGTCCTTTCATATGGGTTTTTCAATTAGATTTGTTTGTCAGCTTTTTAGGCAAACGCCTGATCAGAAACTCCATGTACATCTCTGGGCAAGCAGATGTAAAGGGACATCTTCCAGCACCAGCTTTCTTTATGACTCTCGGCATTTGGTCACATGACCACAAAGGAAGTCGGTGCTTAAAAAAATATTCTTTGCCAGATGCTGTGGTCACAGGTCTAAATGAAGTGCAAGTAGCTGAATAATGTCCAGCATGTGTCATTGCCTGTGTGTCATGAATTATGTCTGCAGTGATAATATATATTCACTCAGAGCCACCAGTCAAACATACCTTATTATTATTAGTCCAGGGCAAGGCAGAAATGTCTAGGCATATGCTTTAAAAGTAAAATATTGATTGTAGGTTCTATTCTTCATGCTCTTTGCGTAAGTTACAAAGATCCCCTTTTCTGTACCCATCAGCTGGTGCACTTCACATATGGGTCACATTGGATGCTGTTTTCACTTCCACCTCTTCCTTATGGTTTTGTGTGAAGTAAAGACACTGATATCTTAGGCAGATGCATATACAGTATATACAATTGCTTTCATGGATAAAAAAAGAAACAAGAAATTAAACAAAGCAACATTTTGCAATTTAGATGTATACTAACTGTCAAAAACTTTTCGAAACAAGCAAAGCTTAATAATTTTACATCAATATATTCACTCAAAATTTCATAGATGTTAAATATCATTAGCTTATATCCATCTTTATATTTTAGTTTCAATAGATTTTTATTGATTTTAACAGGAACATAAGCGTTCATAAAAGGCAGTTAACAGACATTTCCTTCATGCTAGAGAAGATGTTCAGAACAATTGCAAAAACGCATACAAAAGGCATAACACATAGCCATCAATAGTTGTTCTCACGAAACTCATGTGAAAGGTATTGTAACAGTAGCCTGGAACAACGGCGGACTTCCCCCCCCAGGCACCCCAATGGGAACAAACTGTGACACAGGGGGGGATGTCCACCCTGACGAACATGAAATAGTAAACAACTTGCGGGCTTCAATGAGCATGTTACCAAGACTGCCACTGTAGAGGGAAAGAAACTGGTGAGTGTGGGGGGAGGTAGGGGAGGACACATGAGGAGGGTAGGGTAAACATAAAGCGGTTAAGAAGTTAGGAGGGTAGTGGAGAGGGCAATGTCATTAGATCCACCTCACATGAAAGCAGGTAATCAATACTACATCAAATGATAACTGTACATTTAGGGTGCTGGAGCCAAACATCCCATTTCTTGTGAAATGCCTTAGTGTTCAAGGAAACGCGGGAAAGGATACGTTCCATATCACACTGTTGGTTCAGGGTGTCAATAGTGTCCTCTATCGAGGGGGCTGTGGTGGACTTCCACAGTCTAGTGATGGTGAGTTTGGCTGCTAAAAGAGTGTGAAGCATCACCGGTCTAACGGCTAGCCGAAATTCCTGCATACGGATATGTAAGAGGGCCAAGTCAGGTTCGGGGGACACCTGTTGATTACATAATTCAGATATTAGTGAGAAAATTTTATTCCAGAATGACCTGAGAGATAGGCAGGCCCACATAGTGTGGAAGAGGGTGCCACACTCCCCACATTCCCTCCAACAGGAGGGCGGGTGGGAAGGGTAGATCTTGGAAAGTCTATATGGCGTTAGGTACCAATGGTGGGTCAGTTTAACATGTTGTTCCCAATGCGTGACGCATTTAGTGGCCGAGTAGGTGGACGAGAAGGCCTTCAACCAGTGAGAGGAAGGGAATGTTTTTTGTAGGGTCTGTTCCCATTTAAGCATGGTATGCGTTTTAGAGAAGTGACCTAGTTGGGTAATTGTTTTGTAGAAGAGGGTTATACCCTTGGAGGAGCCAGGAAGATCTTGAAGATATTCGTGGATAGGGGAAGGGAGTGTAATAAAGTGTGGGATGGCTTCGGAGCGTAAGAAGGACCGAATTTGGAGATATGTGTGGAAGGCCTTCGGCGGGAGGTTAAATTTTTTCACTAAGTTCGTGTATGTGGAGAGTGAGGTGCCTTGGTAAAGGTCCTTGATGTATCTTGGTGGGGCGCCCCTAGGCAGCCACAACGTGAGATCAAGGTTGGGAATAAAATAAGAGAGGACTTGCAGCGGGAGCATAATATTCTGGCCGCAGTCTGTAGGTGATATAGTGAGAGGAAGTTCTTTCCATATGTGATACGAACATAGGACAGAAGGATTCGTGGATGGAGGGGGTTTGGCCCCCATACGAGTGGCAAGTAGCGACAGTTGAAGGCTCTTGTGTGGTACTAAGGCCGCTTCCATCTGCGACCAGGATTTATTGGAGGAAGGGGACCACCAGTATTTAAGCTGGTCAAGCACACAGGCTTTGTAGTATGAGTAAAGGTTAGGGACTCCCATCCCCCCTAGGGACCTGTGCCTGGACATAATAGTCAGCGAGCATCTCGAGGGTTTTCGGTCCCATATAAATTTGGTAATTGCACCCTGAAGGGCTATAAAGAAGGAGCGTGGAAGGGGAATTATTAATGTGCGGAGGAAGTAAAGGAGCTTAGGTAGGACTATCATTTTAAATGTGGCTATTCTACCCATGACGGATAGTTCTTGCGTTTTAACCACTTAAGCCCCGGAGGATTTGGCTGCTAAAGGACCAGGGTTTTTTTTGCGATTTTTTACTGCGTGACTTTAACGGACAATTGCGCGGTCGTGCGACGCTGTACCTAAACGAATTTGACGTCCTTTTTTTCCCACAAACAGAGCTTTCTTTTGGTGGTATTTGATCACCTGTGCGATTTTTTGATCACGCGCTATAAACAAAAAAAGAGCGTAAATTTTGCAAAAATAACAATATTTTTCAAATTTTTTTATATGAAATTCCCCAAAAAAAAAGTAAAAATCAAAATTTTTTAACATTTTTCGGCCAATTTGTTTTATGCTACATATGTTTGGTAAAAAAAATCGCAAAAAGCGTATTTTGATTGGTTTGCGCAAAAGTTATCGCGTTTACTAACAAAGGGAAAGATTTTTGTCATTTTTGGTGTTTTTTTTTTTAACGCGTAATGGCGGCGATCTGCGATTTTTTTTTTCGGTACTGCGACATTGCGGCGGACAGATCGGACCCTTGACTGACATTTTTGACACTTTTGGGGTTACCAGTGACATTACTGCAGTAATCAGTGCTATACATATGCACTGTTACTGCAAAAATGACACTGGCAGGGAAGGGGTTAACTTTATTGGACAGGGAGGGGTTAAGTGTGTCCTAGGGGCGTGCTTTCTACTGTGTAGGGACATTCCTATTGGTGTAAAAGCAAAGATCAACCGTTCTACATAGTAGAACGGACAGATCTTCACTTTTACACAGGGAGAACTGACAGGCAGCTTGTTTACACAAGCTGCTCTGTCTTTCTCCCTTCACAGGAGCGATCGCAGTGTGACTGGCGGACATCGAGTCCGCCGGTCACACGCACTGACTTGCCTGTGAACGAGCCGCGGCGGGCGCGCGCCTCGGCGGGCGCGCGCCCGCCCGCGATAGGCTCGCAAGTCAGTGACAGGCGAGTGACGTACCGATACGTCACTCTGCCTGGCCGGGGCTGACCGCCGCAGTATATAGTCGTGCGGCGGTCGGCAACCGGTTAAGGGAAGTCAAAGTACGTGGTAAAGATTCCAATAGGGGTTTAAAATTATGGGCAAAAAGTCCGGAGGGGTTCGGGGTGAGTTGAATACCCAGGAAGCCTAAAGATTCAGCGACCCAGGTGAAGGGGAGATTGTGAGAAAGTGATTGACGAAGGGCAGGGGGTATGTGGAGAGCGAGTATTTGGGATTTGCTAGCATTTAATTTATAATAGGAGACTGCACTAAATTCTTGTAATAGATCATAAACTGCAGGTAGAGAATTGGCTGGATTGGTCAATATGAGCAAAACATCGTCCGCGAACAGACTTATCCTGTGCTCAGACTGAGCGATCTTAGGGCCTGAGATAAGAGGGGAGTCACGGATTCTCTGAGCTAGGGGTTCCATAAGCAATGTAAATATGATGGGTGAAAGGGGGCATCCTTGCCTAGTGCCATTGGTAATGTGTAGGGGTTTGGATTTGATTCCCGAGGTAAGGACTACTGCAGATGGGGCGGAATATAGAGATAAAATGGCAGATTGCATCCACTCCTGAATACCAAACTTGTCTAGGACCTGTTGCAGATAGCCCCAATGTACCCTGTCAAACGCCTTCTCCGCATCCAGGGACAGGAGCAGAGAAGGCGTTTGAGGGGCTCCAAGGTGGGAGATTAGGCCAATAAGACGTCTGGTGGCATCAGGGGCCTGACGACCCGGAACAAATCCCACCTGGTCTGGGTGTATCAGGAGAGGAAGCACCCTTTGTAACCTTAGAGCTAAGATCTTGGCATAAATTTTAATATCAACATTTAGTAGTGATATAGGTCTATAATTCGCAGGCAGGGAAGGGTCCTTATTCGGTTTCGGGATAGTGACTATAACAGCACGCAACATATCAGGAGGGAAGGAAGCAGTGGAGGAAGCAAGAGAGAAGCCGTCCTGCAATCGAGGGGCAATTTCTGGAGCAAAGCATTTATAATACTCATTGGAGAAGCCATCTTCCCCGGGGGATTTATTGTTAGGTAGTTTAGAAATAACAGAGCAGATTTCGCTTGGAGTAATGGGTTGTGAGATAGATTGGAGCATCTCCGTAGAGAGAACAGGCAATTTAGTTTTAGAAAGAAAGTTGGCAATACCCTCAGGAGTAGGTTGAGGTGTAGAGCTGTCAGTGCGGAGGTCATAGAGTTTCTGATAATAAGACGCGAAGGCATCCGCTATGTTTTGGGGGTTGGTCAGGAGATCAGCTGCGGTCGGATAGGTCAAGGATAGAGTTTTCTGCTTTAGTCGCTTAGATTTGACCTTTCGAGCCAGCCAAGCGCCCGCCCTGTTGTTCAGTGCATAGAATTGAGCCTTCATGTACTTAATGTGATTTTCATATTTATATAAGAGGAGAGACCTTAGGGTCTGTCTTTCAGAAACAATAAGTTGTGTGAGGCTGGGGGAGGGGTTAGTTTTGTTTTCCTGTTCCTTGAGAGCAATGGACCTCAACAGGTCCTCAACCTGTTTCCTCCTCTGCTTCCGTAAATATGAGGACATTTTGATCAGCACTCCTCGCATGTATGCTTTATATGTGCCCCACAAGGTGAATCTGTTAACATCAGGGCCATCATTCCATTCAAAAAAGTTGTTATGTTCCTGCAATATCGCCTGGCGCAACTTCTCATCCGCCAGCAGCGAAGAGTTCAGTCTCCACACCGGGGGAGGGGAGTTGCGCAGCTTGTCGTCAAACTCCAGAACTATCGGTGCGTGGTCAGACCAAGAAATCGCGCCAATGCGAGCATTGGTCACACTCTGCAAGGATCCCTTCGTTGTGAGAAAGAGGTCTATGCGGGAGTATGAGGAATGAGGAGCAGATAGGAACGTATAGTCCCTTTCAGAACCATTAAAACAACGCCAGACATCATATAAATCGTGAGATTGCAGTAAAGACACTATAGATTGTGTAGGCCTCCTGGATTGTGAGGTGGAGTCCATGGCAGGGTCCAGGACAGTATTGAAATCCCCTCCAATCAAGAGGGTACCTTGCAACATTTTCATCGTTACAGAAAGCAATGGGGTCAAGAACTTCCTTTGACGTGTATTCGGGGCATAGAGGTTAAGTAGGGTAAAGACAGTGTTGTTCAGTCGGCATATCAGCACAATAAACCTTCCTTCAGGGTCGGCTATGGAGTCAATATACTGGAATGTTACTGAGTCTCTGATAGCAATAAAAACACCACACGCCTTTTTCGGAGCGTTGGCCATATAAACATGGGGGAAGTGAGGAAGAGTCACTTTGGGGCACTTGTGGGCAGCAAAATGGGATTCTTGGACAAAAAGAACGTCAGCTTTGTGAAGTTTGGCTTCTCTAATCAGTGCCGATCTCTTATAAGGGCTGTTGAGCCCTTTTGTGTTCAACGAGAGTACTTTCAACGGCATGATGACACAGTGGGATATGTGCAAATGGTGAGGGTCCTACTCTGGGTAGGGCTCACTGCGTGTAGAGCATAGTACCTTACTGGAAAGTCACGTAGATAGGAAGGCATCGGGACGGCTTGCAGCACGATGAATGAGGTGCAGAAGGGACATTCGGATCCAGCAGATACCTGAGGTATTAGTCCAAACAGTTGTACATGTCGACAGGGATGATTCGGATTCAGGTAGGTGGTGAGTGGTTCTGGAGAGGCTGTAAGAAAAGGGGGAGACGACAAGACAGACAAAACAAACAACACAGAGATAAGAAAGGCCTGACTAAAAAAGCAGGCTCGATGGGCAGCCAAAAAGGCCACTGCGGTCAAGGGGGGTCTACAAACGCTCAGCAACATGCTGAGCTGTCACAGAGAATTTGTAGAGCGCACCAGTGCAAAAAAGGCCTGGTGTATCGTAATGGAAAAAAGAGCTTCAAAAAGGAAAAATAGAGAAAAAAAAAAAAAAAAGTAAAGCAGCAAAACCGGCAAACATTGGAGCTCACGGCAGTCCTCCAGAAATTTGAAGAGGAATCTGACTAATGCAGAAAGTAGAGGCTTGTAGAGAGTTATGTCCATTCAGAATGCAGGCGTTCCAACGGGGCAACAGTGGGTAAAGGGGTCTCATCGGGTATAAGCTGCCACTGCTTGAAAAGCTGTATCCCCTTCTCCACACTATAGATAGGATAGGTCTTGCCATTCCAGGTGACCAGCAGCTTCGTGGGGAAACCCCACTTGTAGATCACTTTGTTATTGCGGAGCATCTTAGTGAGGGGCGCCAGCTTCTTACGGTTAAGTGCAGTTTGCTGCGAGATATCCGTGTAAAGGGAGATGCCCATGAATTCTTCAGGAACCGCTGGACTCTGCTTCGCCGCTAACATAACCCGTTCCTTCACATGATAATAGTGAATGCGAGCTAGGGTGTCCCTAGGTGTTGTGTCGGGCAGGAACTTGGGTTTTGGAATACGGTGGGCCCTGTCCACACACAGTTCAATGTCGCTCAGGGCTGGGAGGAGAGCCTTCATCAGGCGTTGCACATAGCGGGTCAGCTCGCTATGGGGAACAGTCTCAGGGATCCCCCTGAACGTGAGCGATCTTCTAGGTCGGCTAGTTTAGTTTGGATGCATTGCAGCTCAGTCTCCTGGTCAGTATAAGCATCTACAAGGTCATTGTGTGCATTATAAAGATCCGCCATCTTAGTCTCCAGATGATGAATCCTATGGTCATTGGTGTGCACTTTGCCTTTAATTTCATTAAACATGTCATCAAAGTCAGCATGGAGTGTACTTCTGAAGGATATGAGCATCCGCTTCATGGTCGCTTCGGATATAGGTTGGTCTGAGGCAGGGAACATATCAATGGAGAGGTCCGAGGATCTGTTAGGCCTCTGGGCCTTGTCTGAGGCGCGCTGTGTGAAGGGGGAGATGTCTCCGCTATTGCGGCGCTGCTTAGATTTAGCAGGGCTGGATGTTGTGGGAGAGGAGGGTGGGGAGCTTTCCTCCAGCGTCCCTATGTCAGGCATGTCCTCCAAATGAGGGTCATCCCCGCCGCTATGGCGCTGAGGACCGGGAGCCGCGCCGGGTCCGGCGCCATTTTGTGTACCTCGAGCCGGCGCTGCCGGGAAGAAGTTGGTCAGCCGCTGGGGTGGTTTCGTCGCCTTCCTGCGTTTGGACATTGCTGCCGGTGTTGTAAAATTTTGTCGGACCCGTGAAAAAATCGGACCTCGTCACTTCCGGTTATGGGAGTCTCAAGTGCGCATGCGCACCAGACATTATCTTGGTTTGGTAAACTTATAACACAGAGCGACCAGTTGAATGAGAGGAGGCGGGGCTGAGGTGGGACGGAAGACACCGCCGCGTCATCTGCAGAGCTGAATAGAGGAGGCGGGACGGAGGTGCGACCGTGTAATAAATGCAGGACTTTAGCGACTCCTTCTGTTTTATTATCTTTACTAATTATCGTATTATTTACCCTTAGGATTTCATTACATTTAGTATTTCTTATTTTGCATTATAGAAATACTAAATGTCATGAAATCCGAAGGATAAATAATACGATAATTACTAAAGATAATAAAACAGGGAGTCGCTTAAGCCCTGCATATATTACACGGCCGCACCTCCGTCCCGCCTCCTCCGCCAGCTCTGCATATGTGCCTCCGTCCCGTCGCACCTCAGCCCCGCCTTCTCTCAATCACCTGTCCGTTCTCTGTTATAATTTTGCCAAACCTCGAAAAATGTCTTCTGCGCATGCGCACGGACGACTCCTATCAACTGTTTTGTGACGCTCTGTACCCGGAAGTGACGAGGTCCGATTTTTTCACGGGTCCGACAAAATTTTAGAACACCGGGTGATGTAAGGAGCCTCCAGAGCCGTTTGCCGTGACCGTAGTGCAGAGATGTCAGCCGCTGTGAGTTGCTGTATTCTGGTGGATGCCGGAGCTCTCACTTCATGCGGCCATCACGCTCGCCGGCCGGACACGCCCCCCCATCTTTATATTTTAAACACTTCAAATACATACACAGATATAAACAAATTTGCTTTTAATCCGCAATTGCAAATGACTCATAATATACATGACTGTAGTTCCTTTGTGCTTCTTTATTCTTTTGATTGTAATATAGAAATTCTAAAGTTACTTCTTTTTAATATGTATCTGGACACATATGAAAAACCTGGGGCCCATGTTCTCATTGCAAGGTGTTTCCTTTTTAATGTCCAGTGCTATTTTTGATGTGGTCAACTGTATCATCTTACCTATTAAAATGGTATTAAAATCCATTGTAGACACATGGTAAAGATATCCCTAATGAATATAAATCACAATGTATACACGAAGCAGTATGAAACACCTTAAAAAAATTGGGCAAAATACCACTCAGTGTTTTTCAAAATGTTTTTTGACATTCACAAAAAAACTACTAAAATACAGCATGAGTTATTTTTTTTAAGTCATGCGGTATTTTATTAGTGAAAACATGAGGTAACATAATGCCTGCTGGTAGCTGGCGTATTTATTTACAGTAGTAAATACCACATTGTTAAGGAGCAGGCAGCTGCCAGCATCCTTAACAACCAGTAACTGTCAGGGACTTCGGATCTTGTATGGATTTTAAGGGAAACCCCCCCCCCACCAATTTTTTTTTAAATTGCATGGGGTCCCCCCTAAAATACATACCAGACCCTTATCTGAGCAAGTAGCCCAGCAGGATAAGTGAGCGGCCCCCCATCGTGAACCATTTCAGGCCAACATGAGGGAGTGCCTTGGTGCAGAGGGGCTCTTCCCCACCTTGTCTCCATGTTTATGGGTACAAAGGCCTCTTCCCCACAACCCTGGCCTGTGGTTGTTTGGGTCTGCAGGTGTGGGACTTTTCAGAATCTGAAAGCCCCTTTAACAAGGGGGCACCCAGATCCTGCCCCCATGTGTACCGTACAGTCCCGCTCCCATGTGACACCACTGACCCAGCATGGCCCCAGTCGTTAATGTCACACGGGGCGGGAGCACCTCGTAACATCACCGGGTGGCACTGCCCCTTAGTTATTTAAGAACTGCCAGATGGTGGAGCTGGCAGGTGGCAGAAGCCTTCGTTGGAAGTGTACATTTTTTTGTAGGTTGGCGGTGCCAGCGGGCAGCAGTACACTTTTTTGGGTGAATGAGTAGGGGTACTATGTACCCCATACTCATTCACATAGAGGTGAGATGGGATCTGGAGGCCCCCTTGTTAAAGGGGGCTTTCAGATTCTGACAAGTCCCCACCCGCAGAACCTCACAATCCTGGCATCAACATGGGGACAAAGTGCTTTTGGGGGAGAGGCAGAGCCGCCCTGCCCCAATGCACCCATGTTGAGGGCACGCAGTCTTGTATTGTTCAGGGGGGTGCTTTCCTGACCTGCCTTCCAGGGAAGGGGGAGGGCCCTCTCTTTCCTGACCTGCCAGGCAGCATGCACTGAAGAGGTTTTGGTATGAGTTTTGAGGGGGACCCATGTTATTTTTTTTATTTTGGCATTGGGGTTCTTCTCAAAATCCTTACAAGACCCAAAGGGCCTGATATGGATTGGGGGGACCGCCAATTTATTTTTTCTTATTTTCTAATTGCTGGCAATTCGTTTTGTTACATTCAGCTGTTAGCAGGAAATCCCAGTGACAGCTGATGACTCATTGGTTGTTGTTTACTGGTTGTTAAGGAGCGGGCGGTCGTCTGCTCCTTAACACCCAGGACACATTTTGTCATTACCTTGATCACTATTTAATTTAAATGCATTTAATTATTTATTTATTTATTTATTTCTATGAATAGAGTTTAACGTCTTCTCATGTGGTATTTACAGAGCGCTTTCAGGGTTTTGTGGTAAATATCGCAAAACAGTATAATGAATTGACAGTTACAGGATCTCATGCGATATTTAGGCTAAATGTATCCGGACACCTAAATGTTGCAGTTCCTTTTGTTAATGGAGGCCAATTTTTGACAAATAAATTGTGGACCTAAAATGTGCCCTGGAAGCTAAAGTGTAAGATTGTGACTGTTTGTCATGCATCCTATAAAGGAAAGGTGTCACTGTGGGGTTGATTTACTAAAACTGGACAGTGCTTAATCTGGTGCAGGTGTGCCTGGTAGCTTCTAACTTCAACTTGTTTAATTAAGCTTTGATGGAAAAAAAAACCTGGAATCTGATTGGTTTCTGTGCAGGACTGCTCCAGATTTTGCACTCTCCTGTTTAAGACCCCGTTCAGACAGGGGCGACACGACTTGCTGGGGCGACCTGTGAAGTGTGCACCGCGACCTGGGTGCGACATGCACGGACTTCATATCATTGAAATCAATGCAGGTCGCCTCCAGGTCGCCCCAAAGTAGTACAGGACCCTTTTTCTAAGTCGGAGCGACTTGTGTCGCTCCTATTAGAACGGGTACTGTGCTAATCAATGATAGGCGACCCACCACGACTTGTCAGGCGACCAAGTCGCCTAACAAGCCGCGCTAGTGTGAATGGGGTCTTAGCAAATCAACCCCTTTGTCTTTTTCATATATATATATATATATATATATATATATATACATTGCAGCAAAAATGAAACATTTACCTCCGATTTTACTCAGTAAAGTAATTTCATTTGGGAGCTAGCGCAGCGTATGCAAGGAACATTTTTGACAGCTGACAGCTAGGTACTAAATTAAGTATGGAAGTGTGTAAGCAAGGTTGCTGAAACCTGGAGGGAGTCTGAGAAAAGAAACACACAAGAAGAACAAAAATTGAGAAGAGTCATAAGGGCTGATTGGAGGCACAGACTCAAGTTCAAGCAGTCAGAATAAGTTATAGCAGATCAATTTCAGACAGGTTAGAATGAATACATACAAGAAGCAAAAGCTAAAACAAGAGTCACGGGTAATGTGAAAGTGTAAGGTAGAGTGATCAGGGCATGAACAGAGCTCGGTACCAGAAGGCAGAAGCACAAACACTATAAAATACAAGAACTAGGAACAAGAAAGAGTGAGGAAGCCCAAGCTGGAACAAACAGTATAAGACCAAAGACAAAAACAAATGGCTAAGGAAGCAGCTCTTGAGGCACTGATAATGTGCAGTGCTCATGGTGGTTACTCTGGTAATGTCCAGCTTTCATGGAAGTTTCTGCCAACATGCAGTATTGTTCTTTCAGGTAACTTGCAGCTCTCATGACCGTTTCTCTGGTAACACAAAAACACAAAAAAATCAAAGTAATGCTTTCTTGTAACATAGCACTCTCTGATAATAAACCTGAACAACCTGCCACATACAGGCTTTTAAATATTCTACTTTCTCACCTTCTACTACAACATAAATGAAATAGTAAGCATAATTTATCAACTGCTTGATTCTGTGGTGTTACACATATAATGATATGCATTGAACTATTTATCGTAAAGCAATAGAGGGTTAAGGAAAGGGAACAGGTAACATCTAGCAGGGCATGCCAGCAAAATGTTTACTGATTAACCTTTAAATCCAACTTAAAGTGTTACTAAACCCACAACAGTAAAATCATTCTGCATATGCAATAAAGCAAGCTTGTTATACTCACTGTAGAACCTAAGGGGTTAATCCTCTGCATTGTGCAAAAAGGATATTTGATCCTGTCTTCTCTGATCCTCCCCTTTTTTTCAATGTCGCCAAACAATTTCTGATAGAACAGAGGCAAGGACAAAGTAAAGGACAAGCTGCACATGCTCAGTTTGGTGTGTATTGCTAGAGTTTTTTTTTTTTTTCTAGGGAGAGTGCATTTGATAAGCACAGAGCCAATCAGCACTTTCCAGACAGAGGGTCAGGGGTCCTGCAGCCTGATAGGACAGTCAGAGCAGTACGGAAACTTCTGCTACAAGTTTAACTAGACTTCTACACTTTATTGTCAAAATTATTGGTACACCTGCCTTTACACGCACATTAACATTAATGGCATCCCAGTCTTAGTCCGTAGGGTTCAGTATTGAGTTGGCCCACCCTTTGTACCTTTAACAGCTTTAAATCTTCTGGGAAGGCTGTCCACCAGGTTTAGGAGTGTGTCTATGGTAATGTTTAACCATTCTTCCAGAAGCACATTTGTCAGGTCAGGCACTGAATTTGGGCGAGAAGGCCTTGCTCGCATTCTCTGCTCTAATTCATCCCAAAAGGGATACTATCGGCTTGAGATTAGTACTCTGTGCAGGCCAGTCAAGTTCTTCTACCCCAAAATCGCTCATCGGTGTCTTTATGGACTTTGCTTTGTGCACTGGTGCACAGTCATGTTGGAACAGGAAGGGACCATCCCCTAACTGTTCCCATAAAGTTGGGAGCATGGATTTGTCCAAAATGTCTTGGTATGCTGATGCCTTTAAGAGTTCCTTTAACTGGAACTAGAGGGCCAAGCCTAACCCCTAAAAAAACACCACACCATAATCCCCCTCCACTAAATTATTTGGACCAGTGAACAAAGCAAGGTCCATAAAGACATGGAGGAGCAAGTTCAGGGTGGAACTTGACAGGCCTGCACAGAGTCCTGACCTCAACCTGATAGAACACATTTGGGATGAATTTGAGTGGAGACTGTGAGCCAGGCTTTATCGTCCAACATCAGTGCCTAACCTGACAAATGCGCTTTTGGACGAATGGTCAAACATTCCCATAGACACACTCCAAAACCTTGTGGACAGCTTTTTCTAGAAGAGTTGAAGCTGTTATAGCTGTAAAAGGGTGGATCAACTCAATATTGAACCCTATGGACTAAGACTGAGATGTTAAGGTTAATGTGCGTGTAAAGGCAGGTGTCCCAATACTTTTGACAATATAGTGTAGAAGTTACAAGATTGCTCTAACTGCTGATGAAAAAAGGTATTTAGCAGTTTATATTTACTAAAACTATTGAATTTTCATGTTCTGTGTACTGTGTGAGACTAGATACTGTATAGTGAATGCAGGGTCCTGGGTTTATTAACACTTTAATGCCTAAAACTAACACTAGCTATAGGAAAACAAAAATAGTGTGCTGTCTATTTTAATCATCCAATAAAGTGTTAAATGTGCTGAAAATATCATAAACCAACTTACAAATGATAAATTATAAATCACTTTTCTAGAGGAGGCCATTTTAATGCATTGCTTTGTTGCCCATTTCATAGCAGTACTGCTTCAGGTATATAAGTTGTGGAACGTTGCGCAATGGCTCCTGTCCCCTGATGATGTGGGTTACCACAAAACTGGTAGGCAGGAGTTCATTTTGTGATGTGATCGTGCACGCCACCGTGCGCTACTAAGTACTGCATAGTTTAAAAAACATTCTACCTGGAAGATATTGGGCCATGGTGTATGTTTTCTATCTTTGAGTATCACTGGCACTTCCATTGTGGCAGAGACTGTGGAGAGCAGAGGTGATTTGGGGCCATCCAATATTTTTACGGACCACTGTTCCAAGGATTAGTGGAGAACCATGTTGTTTTAACCTCCTATAATGTAGAGGTTAACCTTTTGGCAAGTGCTCTCTGTTGGTGGTGGTGATCTTTCACTCAGAGGTGTAGTCCTACTTAGCCCTTCTCTAACAGTGGGAGGACATTGGATGAACCTTTTGTTACTATTTATGAACAGGTATGATTTCTGTGCATCATGTTTGCATGTTATATCAGATGACAAACACAAGAGCACTTTGACAGACACAAGAGCACTTTATTGATATATGAATTATTGCACATAGCATTATATTTGTTTGATGAGTTATTGCACAATAGGTACTTTATGATTTATCAGTTGTAAGTTTGTTTATGATATTTAAGCACATTTTTGGATGATTTAAAGAGATAGCGCACCATTTTTGTTTTCCTAATTCACACATATCTTGTATTCAGATATAGTGGTAGCTGCAGTCTCCCTTGTGATGCTGAGCGCAAGGTTATTTTTATTTTGTTTGTAGTTAAACTAGCAATATCATAATGTTCTTACTGGGTGCTAAATCTATCAGTGCCTTACCTTTTTCCTGTTTAGATTCTACACTGCCAAGGTATTATATTGCCAGGATTTTGGCACCAAAACCTGCCAAATAATTTCATGCTTCATTCTGGCATTCATCTTTAGTATCTAGATTAAAAAAAAGGGGAAATAAAAGTTGTGTAGGACTTTAACGGTTGCCACTAATAATCCCAAAAAGGAATAGAGAGTACTCAATTAGATATAAAAGATATTTTGGGATTACTAGTGGCGACCGTTGAAGTCCTACACAACTCCTTTTTTTTTTTGATTGATTACTCTTTGGATGTGGTGCTACACATAACGAGTTGCATCTCTACATTCCTTATTAGAATATAGATGGATGTCAATATCCTTAAGCTCCCAATGGCCCTGAGTCTGAAGTTTAAAATTCAAGCTGATGTACTCTTTTGTCTTGTTACTGTGCTCTGTATGGATCCCTGCTGCCTAATCTAAACATACAGAAATATGAACGTGTGTTTATAAAGCATACTATTATGGAAAAAAAGGGCTGCAGTCCATCCAAGAGGAACTTTAAAGGGGTTGTAAACCTCAGACATGAAATATGAACAGGGCAGATGCCTCTGTAGAGTGTACTTGTGTCAATTAAAAGCACGCATCTCTGTCTGCTACTTTTTTCCTCTTCTGTCACAGATCAGCAGAAAGGGCAAAAGAACCGCTCCAGCGATAAGGTAATCCCAACCATCAAAAATAAGGTGCATTAAGGATCCGCAGTCCAGGCAACTATAATGTATAGAGAGAAATAGCCGCACTCCAACTTGAAGGTGAAAAATATAAAATCTGTTTTATTCGTATCCAAAAGATAAAATCAATTCAAAGTGTATCCATAATATAGTCAGAGACAAGAGATGAATGCATAGTAGTTGACACGTTTCACGGATAAACGTTTATCCGTGAAACGCGTCAACTACTATGCGTTCATCTCTTGTCTCTGACTATAATATGGATACACTTTGAATTAATTTTATCTTTTGGATACGAAAAAAAAACGGATTTTATATTTTTCACCTTCAAGTTGGAGTGTGGCTATTTCTCTCTATACATTATTTTTTCCTCTTCTGACACGTTTTCCTGACACCAAGAGAAAAATGGTGACAGGGTAGTGAGCTCCAGCTGAATGACAGCATCAGCTCTGTTCCTGTGTGGAGGGGGTGTGTCCCTTTCCTCCAATCAGCTGTCAGAGCGCTCCTCACTGAGCTCTACAGAGTGTAACTTAAGCTTTCTGTCCAGTTTTTTTAAACTCTCAGACAAGCTTTAAAATTATGCACATTGATTGAATGTAGGGGAAAGATGGCTGTAGACAGACAGGTACAACTTATGTAGGAGGATTTGTTTAACCTCTGTGTATCCCCTGATGCCAGTCACTTTACTGGGTATATGTAAGGATTTACAACCACTTTAAGCACCTTGCTGAATATATCTGCAAACGTTTATATGCTGAAAAACTGAATGGTTTTAGCACAGTTGCTACGTGCTTTTCAATATTCTGGATAGCAACAGCAGGCAACTGATTCTGAGTGTTGCCTTGGGATGCTCTTAAACAAAATATAATAGCATTACATTTTAATATGTACCCAAACTCTAAAAATTTGCTTGGCCTATAGCCAAGCCCTATAATGTAAATATAATCTTATCATGAAAAAAGTACAAATGTATTTAAGTGCGGCTCTGTACACAGAGGATTCTACAAGTCACATATTTCTTTGTAGTTTAACACTTTTCTAATATATTTAAAGTACCCATGTATTTCACTGAAACAAATAATAGACTCCTGCTTTGAAGAAACTAGGCATTGGTTTGAAATCGTTTTCCCTTATGCATACCTGCTTGTCAAAGCATTGCTGATATCAGCTTCAAAAATAAACTTCATGTCCTGTTTGAAATGCTGCACAACCTAAAGAATTGACAATATTTATTTTATACCAGTTTGCTGTGCATTTCTGACTCACCAGGCATACTGTTGTTCAAAGATAAAGGCTGTTATATGAGAAAACATGTATATGGATAACAATGAACAGAGGAATCTGGTAGATTTGAAGTAGAGTGTCATAAAGACTTAGGAGATTCCATCTCATCGCTGTCTGTAGCATTGTGATAAGGTAGTTGCCTATACTCTGCATGATGCTAAATGGAAATCACACAGCATCAGTGCTGTTCATGTGGTTCCACTGAATGTTCAAATACCTTTCAATTTCAAGCAGCCGCAACTTAAATTTTAAATTCATAGGAAATCCTATGAAACGTGTACTAAGCTCTTAGAGTAGTGTGTGCTTTTCAACATTTCTACATTTCTGGAGCCCATAAATGTGATAAGTAAAGGGATGTGATATAATTAATAATGGTAATAATAATGATAATAATAATAACTATAATAATAATAATAATTGCCTTGGTGATAAAAATAAATAAATAAAGTGTTAAAAATTCTTCCTGATGATGCAAACCTGCGAAATGCATTGAGGTCGACCTAAAGGCTACTACTTCCAGTTTCATCACTTCTGCCTATTGCTGGAACGCACGCTGGAATCGAGCGGCGTTCCGGAATTCTTTTGCACTGCTTGTTATTGTGTGCCGTAAATAGGCACTTTTAAATGTGAGTAACACAATTGTATATACTTTTAACTTTATAATGAAACAGTATTACGCAATCACCTATTTTATCTTCTTGGGGGATGTTTTATATCATATCATTGTGGGACAAGCGCTGTGCCCTCCACTGTGAGCCCAGGGGGCTATCCAGGGAGTCAATTTCAACCCCAAGGATATTCAGTTTGGAATATTTAACAAAGCGAATTGGGTCCTAGAAGTCCTTATTCGTCTGGTGAGTGACCCTCATATTAATGGGTGAAGGATTATCAAGCACTAGCACCTTAACTAGAAGATCATTTTTGAGCACTTTGGCACAACATTGGTGGAATTGTTGTTTTGGAAATTTCAATGGACTTTTCTTAACCTATCACTAAGATTTTTCATGTTTAATATATTTTTTTAAACACATTTTTTTTTATATTTACATTAATTACATTTTTAACACTTTATTTCTTTTTATCTCTTTTTATCACCAAGACAAATTAATTGTTTATTTATTGCACTTAGCACTTTGAGATATTTTCCTTAATCATTAACATTTTTGGTTATACCATAAATTGATGGCTGCCGTATCAACATCTGTAGAAATTTATCATTAGGAGGCGCTATTTCTTTGAATTTTGTGATAATAATAATAATGTCTTCATCAAAAAACTATAATGAATTCAGTAATGTGAAATAATAAAAGTTAGATATTGCCTATGCATTATCCAAAATATCCATGAACACAACATTAATTGAAGCAAACTATAAAATGCTTCTACGTTGATACCTAGTCCCGACCAGAGTTGCGAAGATGCACCCATCATCGGTGGCAATGCCCTGTAGTCACTAGATTCTGGATTTGTGAATTTAAGTTGATACACTCAGTGACAGGGGTTAATATCCGTAGATCCCCGGAACCAGCCCTTTTTCAAAATTCTCCCAAGGAGGTTCCCAAGAAATTGACAAAACTCATAACCTATATATTCTTAGCAGCCAGAATACCTATTGCTAAATACTGGAAGCAGTCAACAGTTCCCCTTGAATACGTGACGTGAGGAATAAACTGAACTGGATAATGGTTAATGATAGACTTACCTGTATTCTCCACAACTCCACCAAGAAATTCGATGCAACATGGGATCCATGGATACAATCCATACCTTATCCATACCCTAATGAAACTCTGACTGACTCCTCTTTCTTTCCTTTACTTTTCCCTGATCTACTCCCCTTTTTCCTATTTTTTCTTCTTTCTCACTATTTCTCCTCTCTTCGCTTATCTGATTTCTTCAACAATTACATAATATTTTAATGGAACATATAGTTCAATACTGACGATACGGATAGGAATGTACAGTGGGGTTCCGCTTTATGTTTTTTTTTTTTTCTTTTCTCTTTTCTGGCAATATGGCAACCTGGAGATGTTCCGTGCACCATTGGTGCACGGAACAACCCCAGAAATGTTAGTTTCTGCTTTTGTGATTGGCTTACTGATCAGGGCCTCCTCTGGAGTATGTTGTCAGCCCATGAGCACTGAAGGACACTGGGAGGTGGCACTGATAGATGGCAGTGATAGGCAGCACTGATAGACACTAGTAGGTGGCACTGATGGGCAGCACTGATAAGTGATACTGATGATGAGGCAATGATGGCCACTGATTTGCAGCACTGATAGGCACTGATAGGTGGCACTGGGGGGCACTAATTAGCAGTCCTGTAGGGCACTGGTAGATGGCACTGGTGGGCACTGATTAGCGGCACTGGTTGGCACTGAGGGGATCGATGTCCCTGTTACAGAAACCTGTTAAGGGCCAATAACAGCTGGGTAATGGCCAATAACCGGCTTCTGTTTACTTTGAAGATCAGCTGTCATTGGCTGACAGCTGATCACATGGTAAAGAGCCACTGTGATTGGCCCTTTACCTGGATCTGTGATCATCTGAGCCCTGAGGAGCGTGCCACCTGTGAGCCGCAGGGGTCCGTGGACGCCCTCCTGGCTTCTTAAGCCTGTGTGTAGCCGTCTTTTGGTGGTAAAAGAAGAAGTACGGTCAAAGCTCTTTTGGCCATATTTCTCCTGTGGGAGAACCCTGTGACCCAGATTTAGCCCACTCCGGGCTAAAGCCCACTGCCTAGTGATGTCACAGAGCTGGTCAAGGCTCTGTAGGGATTTTACCACTAATGCATGCTGTTGGGAGCCTGAGCAAGCCCCTTGTGTAGCCTATGGGCTCCAGTGAGCACTAGAGGGGCAGAACAGAGAGACGTGACTGACAGACAACCTTCTGTGCTCAGAGCAGACCCGAGAACTAAGCGATCAACATCCCCTGGAAGACGTCAGTTTTGACGAAACGATCGTAGGGAAGACGTGCTGACGTCACTACTGTGCGGCCGGAAGTCGGGCGGCGGCGGCTGTGATCCTGTTCAACGCTTTTTATCCTTTGACATATTGTGAGTGTTATTCCATTTGTTTTCTATTAAACTGTATATACCATCTACACTATTGTGGCCCCACTCTTCTCTTGCATATGTTTGCTTGGCTTTGATGAGGACGAGATAGCTGGTGCTGTTTTTATCCCTGATTGCATTCGGTGGGAGAGGTGACTTACGCTGGAGCTGGCTTTGAGGATATTTGGTGTATACCCATGCCTAAAACCTGTATCCTTCTGGTAAGCGCATACCCCTTATGCATGCTTCACAGCGGTTGACCGAGTGCTCTCCGGTGGTGGACTTTCTTTTACTCGGAGTCTGTTGGAGGCTTCCTTGAACTATTACACTTGACCTGGATACTCTTTCATGAACTTGGACTGTATTCAAACTCCCACTGTTCTTATATTTGCTATATCATTTGTTAGCGCAGCTTTCCAACATACATTTGTCTCTAGTGTTTCCCACTAAAGCTGCAGCTCCTACTATTATTGCTCCAGCGCAGTTATTTACATCTGCAACAGTCTTTGATTGCTCAGTTCTCGGTATAGAGCCGGTCAGCAGCAGCATCGGATCGATGCTACACCAATCCAGGTTAATATAAATTGTTGTTTTTTTTTTTTTTAATCCCCGCACTTTTCTTTCACATTTTGCCTCTTAACTTAACATTTATTTCAAATTTTCAGAATAATAACGATATGATCAAAGGAATTTTCATATTAAATGAAAAACCACACTGCTCAAACAAAATTAAAGAAACACTTTTTAACCAGAGTATAGCATCACGTCAGTTAAACTCCTTGGATATTGATCTGGTCAGTTAAGTAGTGGAGGGGGTTGTTAATCAGTTTCAGCTGCTTTGATGTTAATGAAATTAATAACAGGTGCAATAGATGGGTAATAATGAGACAACCTCCAAAACAGGAATAGTTTTACATGTGGAGGCCACTAACATTTTTTTCCCTACTCATCTTTTCTGACTGTTTTTCACTAGTTTTGCATTTGGATAGGATTAGTGTCACTACTGGTAGCATGAAGCGATACCTGGACCCTATAGAGGTTGCACAGGCAGTCCAACTCTTCCAGGATGGCAGTTGGCACATCAATGCGTGCCATTGCCAGAAGCTTTCCTGTGTCTCCCAGCACAGTCTCAAGAGCATGGAAGAGATTCCAGGAGACAGGCAGTTACTCTAGGAGAGCTGGATAGGGCAGTAGAAGATCCTTAACCTATCAGTAGGACCAGTATCTGATCCTTTGTGCAAGGAGGAACAGGACGAGCACTGCCAGAGTCCTACAAAACGACCTCCAGCAGGCCACTGGAGTGAATGTTTCTAACCAAACAATCAGAAACAGACATAAGGGTGGCCTGAAGGCTTGACATCCTCTATTGGGCCCTGTGCTCACTGTCCAGGCACCGTGGAGCTTGATTGGCATTTGCCATTGAACACCAGAATTAGCAGGTCCGCCACTGGTGCCCTGTGCTTTTCAAAAATGAGAGCAGGTTCACCCTGAGCACATGTGACAGATGTGAAAGGGTCTGGAGAAGCCAAGGAGAACGTTATGCTGCCCGTAACATCATTCAGCATGACCGGTTTGGGGGTGGGTCAGTGATGGTCTGGGGAGGCATATCCATGGAGGGAGGCACAGACCTCTACAGGCTAGACAATGGCACCCTGACTGTCATTAGGTATCGGGATGAAATCCTTGGATCCATTGTCAGACTCTACACTGGTGCAGTGGGTTCTGGGATTCTCCTGGTGCATGACAATGCCGGCCTCATGTGGCGAGAGTATGCAGCCAGTTCCTAGAGAATGAAGGAATTGATATCATACCTGACCTAAATACAATAAAACACCTCAAGGACATTATGTTTCAGTCTATCCGACGCCACTAGGTTGCACCTAAGGCTGTTCAGGAGTTCAGCAATGCCCTGGTCCAGATCTGGAAGGAAATATCCCAGGACACCATTCGACATCTCATTAGGAACATGCCTCGACATTCTCAGGCATGTATACAAGCATGTGGGGGCCATACAAACTACTGAGTACCATTTTGAGTTGATGCATTAAAATTTCAGCAAAATGGACCGGCCTGCTGCATCATTTTTTCACTTTGATTTTCGGGATGTCTTTGAATTCAGCCCTCTGTAGGGTGATCATTTTCATTTCCATCAAACGTTGTGGCCTCCTTTCCATCCTAACACATTACCCAGTTCATATCAGTATAGATATTCAGCATTATATTTTTCCCCATTGAGATCTGGTGTGTTTTCAAAGTGTTCCTTTAATTATTTTCAGCTGTGTATATACCCCTCCTGCTACTGAGTCATGTTAAGTAACAGGGGTCCCTCTGTCAGATTCTCTGCTTTCAACAAATTATTTACAATAGTCTAGAGAACTCGACACTTGTTCACTTTCTGTAGATAAGGTCAAAGTCAATACAAAGCTTTAATAGATGTCCAATTAAATGTTGACAAGTATATAACTGAGCTTCTGCTGCTCATGACTCAAGGTAAATGGGAGCTTTCCACTTTCCAATGAAAGTTTAAAACACTCCTGTATCCAGCATTCACTTAGGCTGGCCATATGAGAGTTTGTTCAACCAGCGGGTTGAATGAAAGAAAAAGACTAGTTTCCTCCATCCATTCTGGGTGGATGGGGGAACCCTTCACGCTGAGCTATTGTATTCTGACAGCGGGGATACATTTCTGCCAGAAAACACTGATCAGAGCAACCGGCATAAGCTGACGGTGCTTATACAGGGAACATTTTCAAATAGGCTGGTTGTATACAAGTCGATCGGATCAACTTGTGAATAAGCAGCCTGTCCATACATTTATTGAAATTCACCTGGCCCCTGCTGAACCAGCCAAATGTTGATCCATGTATGGCTGGATTTACTATGTTGCTTCAAGGAGAGTAATTACCTCTCCCAATACCTATGGTGGGAATCCAGAATTATTAGAATTTATATTGTGGAGATGGGACAGTAAATGGGTCTGAGTAGTTTGGTATGAGAAAACTGGGCAGGACTGACAACACTCAGTCCACAAAAACACTGTATCTCGTCAGCCCATGACAAAACTTTGGACCTGATTCCATTTATGACAGCTCATCATGTATTTTTCTGTACTCGCTGGGTGTTTAAATGGATAAAACATGGGGAAATGTGTATGTATTGTAGACGTATATTGCAAATGCCTTTTTTTTTTTTTAAATCAAGATATCATTTAAATCTGGATGTGTATCTTATGGAAACCTTGATGTGAACTTTGTCCACCTATGAATCTTGTCTGAGATCTCCAAATGGAAAGCATACATAAAACACTCTGACAGAGAGGCTATATCAGTTTGGTATTGATCCTACACTGCTTAGGGATTTATCTACATAGAATAGAATTTGATCAAAAAATGCCTGTGCAATGCCATATGTGGCCTGTCTGTAAATATTGGCATATTGGCAATATGGCAATCTGGAAGTGTTCCGTGCAACATTGGTGCACGGAACACCCCCAGAAGTGTTATTTCCTGCTTTTGTGATTGGCTTACTGATTTTCCAGACATCTGCACAAAGATACAAACCACATTTTAGGCAACCTTTGCAATAAACATTTCATTTTTGGTGAGATACTCCCAAACAGTTATTCACTTCTAAAGCGATTAAGACCCTGCATTTTCCTCATTAGAACACTACAAGTGCATTAGCCTATTAATAATAAAGAAGTCATTCTCATAAAGTTTCACTCTGCACAAAACAAACAGCTATTTCTTCAGAGCACACACGGATAGGACTCTGCAACAAAGTTTATTAAAATCCCTGCAGCGTACATTGATCACCAAAAGGGGATTTTTTTTTTCTCAACAAAAGTGTAATTATTCTTATGACCCTTTCGTCAGATGATGAACCTACAGAATATTTAGTTATGATACATTGCAGCAATTATACAAAGTGCAGTATTCAGTAGCAATCAGCCTACAATTTACTTTAAGGGAACAAGTAAAAAAAGATGAATTCTGACTCCCTGACTAAGTTATTGCACTTTGCACTTTTTTTTATTGATCACTATCACTACCGCAATAAATAGGCCTGATAGATTTAAAGCAGTTTATTTTTTTCCACTGAATCTCCTTTTCTAGTATCCTGCCTTACCAGCTACACATACTGTATAGAGCATATTTTTCTGTTTACAGCTACAGACATTTTTTTTAAAGCAGATAGAGACATAAAATTTGCATTACAGTTAAATAGTAAATGCTATATCATTGCTTTGTTAGTTATGTGCTTTGGCTTCTAAACGGAATGGCCACCTTTTTGGATGAGTTCCTAATTGTTCCCTGCCTTTAGGGATCTTTATAATGGTCATTAATGTACTGACATCTGTAATGTAGAAACTAATTATGTAAAGCCATACTTTAGCCCTGCAATATTCTTTTACATATTTTCTTTTTTTTTTAGAAGCATTTCAATTAGGTTGTTTGCTAAGCAAGACACATCATTTTGTTCTACTTAGCCTGTGAAGTGTCTCTTTTGCAGATGAATGTGGAAGGGGTCCACTGTGACAGATGCAAACCCAGCACTTTTGGACTTCATGTAGGGAATCCACTTGGTTGCAGCAGCTGCTACTGCTTTGGCCTCACTACCCGGTGTACAGAAGCAGATGGACTAATCCGAATGTGGGTGAGTAGGAAACTGTTGAGCCATATAATACCATAATGTGGATTCCTGCTAGTGTATTTTAGTAAAACATGCTGAAGCAGCTAATACATGCCAAGACATTCAATATATTGTTCTAATTACTTACTTTGGTCTGTCTAACAAGTAATATTCTAGTGAGATCAAAAACAGTATTTAAAAGAAATGACATTAAAATGCAAATATTAAATACGTAATAATCTGCATCATAAAGCAACATTTATACTGCTACAGTTTACAATCACCACCTTCAGCATGAAGGTACTGTGCATTACCTGTTACAGGTGAACTAAAATGGCATAGATGGTTTCTTCCATTATGCTTACAGAGTTTCTACAATAGGCCCACTCAGTGGAGATCATTCAATGTTCTCCCACACCCCAGTATAAAAAAAAAAAAATCAAGCTTGTTGTAAACATTAGATCCTAAAAAAGTTCATAAATCATCCATAGTTAAAATGCGTGTTCATGTTAAAAAGTAACATTTTACTCCTCTTAATAACTATACAGTGAACTTTCTTGCCACTACTGTTGTCTAGGTTCTATTTTTCCCACTGCAAGATGGTTCTTATAAGTATGATATTAGTTGTAGATTTTACCTTGGCAATATTTATGAGACCAACTATCACATAGAAGACCTGTACAGTGAAAATTGTGTTCAACATGTCAGGCCGAGGGCAAAGTACTGGTCACCAGTATTGTCAGAAGACTCCCTGCAGCTGATCTTTTCCCTATTAGTGACTTACCACTAGGGTTGAGCGAACACCTAGATGTCCGTGTTCGACGGGTTCGGCCGAACTTTAAAAAAAAGTCCGGGTCCGTGTCCCGGACTTTTACCGAACTTTTCCCGGACACCGAACCCCATTGAAGTCAATGGGGACCCGAACTTTAAGGCACTAAAATGGCTCTAAAACACCAAAGGAAAGGGCTAGAGTGCTGCAAATGGCAGCAAAACGTAATTAAGAGCATGGCAAGTGCTCTGCAAACAAATGTGGATAGGGAAATAACTTAAAACAACAAAAAAAAAACAGAAAAATAAAACAATGTTCTTCTTCATCTCTGAAGGACGAGGCCCATTTGGAGTAGGAGGGAGGTTGAGGTGGTGGTGGATGTGGCGGTGACATAGGCGTGCGCACAGGGTGTGCTGGGTGTGCCTGGGCACACCCTAATCACCTAGGGCACATAGCATTGCCAGTGAGGAGATGGGAAAGATCTCCCTGGGACCTGCTCTGCTCTATTTCTCCTTGCCTACAGGTACATGGCCCCGATACATTACTCTCCCTGCTGGCAAACACATGCATGTGTATTTCAACTTTGGGGTGCACACCTTAATGCAATAGGCTGCGCACACCTATGGGCGGTGTAGGTGGAAGCGGCGGTGGAGGAGGACCAGGGCCGGATTAACAGCATCATGGGCTTGGTGCTGAGGATTTTGAAGGGCCTTAAGGGCCGTGCCTTGCCATGCACCCAGAGGAGGAAGGGTGCAGCCATGCATGCCTAATTCAACATGGGATGCTGTCTCTGAAGCCCATAAACACATCCATGCATCGCCAACTGTCCCTCCTTGTCCGGCCTTCACGCTGTGTGGGGAGGTTCTGAGGGTGCTGCCTGGGGAAGCGAGCATAGAAGCCAGACTTCTGTGTTTACAAGTGACAGAAGAGCGGTAACAGTGAATATGGCCAACCCGGGGCCTATATAAAAGGTAGGGGCCTGGAGCTGCAGCTCCAATAGCCCCTACATTAATCTGGCCCTGAGGAGGAGGACGAGGTAGCCAACACTGCTTCTTTTCAAAAATTTTAAATGAGGGTACACCCCAAAAGAGTGAGAAAGAGCAAAAATGGAACAATGGGTGGGTAAGGTCGGTATCCATTGCTATTCTGCATAAGGTACGGAAAAGTCCCGTGGGATCCATGCCTGGTTCATTTTAATGAACGTGAGCTTGTCCACATTGTCTCTGGACAGGCGGCTGCGCTTGTCTGTTATAACGCCCCCAGCCGTGCTAAATACCCGTTCAGATAATACACTGGCTGCAGGGCACGCCAGCACCTCCAAGGCGTAAAGGGCAAGCTCAAGCCATGTGCCCAATTTGGAGACCCAGAAGTTGAAGGGGGCAGACCCGTCATTCACTACATGTAGGCGTGTGCACACATACTGCTCCACCATGTTGGTAAAATGCTGCCTCCTGCTAAGACGTTCCATCTGAGCTGCTGGTGCTGCTGTTTGTTGTGGCGTGCTGACAAAGCTTTTCCACATTTCGGCCATGCTAACCCTGCCTTCTGAGGTGCTGGCGGTGCCCTGGTTGCGTTGGCGACCTCCTCCTCCTCCTCCTCTGCCTTGTGCTTCCACTGTGGCCCCGCTGTCAGATGGGAATGCCAGCAGCATGGCGTCTACCAGCGTGCGCTTGTACTCGCGCATCTTGCGATCGCGCTCCAGTGAGTGAATTAAGGACGGTACGTTGTCCTTGTAACGGGGATCCAGCAGCGTGGCCACCCAGTAATCAGCACAAGTTAGAATGTGGGCAACTCGGCGGTCGTTGTGGAGACACTGCAGCATGTAATCGCTCATGTGTGCCAGGCTGCCCAGAGGCAACGAAAGGCTGTCCTCTGTGGGAGGTGTATCGTCCGTGTCCTCTGTATCCCCCCAGCCACGCACCAGTGATGGCCATGAGCTGGCCTGGGTGCCACCCTGCTGTGAACATGGTTCCATCTCCTCCTCCAGCTCCTCCTCCTCCTCATCCTCCTCATCCTCCAGAACTGTGCCCCTGCTGGACAATTGCGTCCCTGGCGTTTGCGTGTGCAGGAACCCACCCTCGGAGCCCCTTGCGAATGACTGCCCTGAAAGCCTTGGAAATGTTACCTCTTCATCCTCCTCCTCCTCCTCATCCTGTGCCACATCCTCTTCCATCATCGCCCGAATTGTTTTTTCAAGGAGGCATAGAAGTGGGATAGTTAAGCTGAGAACGGCGTCATTGCCACTGGCCATGTTGGTGGAGTACTCAAAACAGCGCAACAAGGCACACAGGTCTCGCATGGAGGCCCAGTTAAATTAAATAGCGGAATAGAAAATATGATCCAAAAAAAGTGTATGTATATCACACGTACACAACCACACTGGGCCCCAATTACTATTGTTTGTACCCCTAAAAGGCTAGATGAGGAGTAGGGGGAGTATGGAACAGGCAGCACCCTCAAACCTTCAGAAGTATGAGATGAACCCCAACAACTTGGAAAGGTGGATCTCTCTCACACGTACCGACACAGACTATCCCGCAATTCAATTGATCCTCAAAGGTTTTTATTGAATAGCGGAATAGGAAATATGATCAAAAAAAGTGTATGTATCTCGCACGTACACAACCACACTAGGCCCCAATTACTATTGTTTGTACCCCTAAAAGGCTAGATGAGGAGTAGGGGGGGTATGGAACAGGCAGCACCCTCAAACCTTCAGAAGTATGAGATGAACCCCAACAACTTGGAAAGGTGGATCTCTCTCACACGTACCGACACAGACTATCCCCCAATTTAACTGATCCCCAAAGGTTTTTGATTAAATAGCGGAATAGAAAATATGATCCCAAAAAAGTGTATGTATATCACACGTACACAACCACACTGGGCCCCAATTACTATTGTTTGTACCCCTAAAAGGCTAGATGAGGAGTAGGGGGAGTATGGAACAGGCAGCACCCTCAAACCTTCAGAAGTATGAGATGAACCCCAACAACTTGGAAAGGTGGATCTCTCTCACACGTACCGACACAGACTATCCCGCAATTCAATTGATCCTCAAAGGTTTTTATTGAATAGCGGAATAGGAAATATGATCAAAAAAAAGTGTATGTATATCACACGTACACAACCACACTAGGCCCCAATTACTATTGTTTGTACCCCTAAAAGGCTAGATGAGGAGTAGGGGGGGTATGGAACAGGCAGCACCCTCAAACCTTCAGAAGTATGAGATGAACCCCAACAACTTGGAAAGGTGGATCTCTCTCACACGTACCAACACAGACTATCCCCCAATTTAACTGATCCCCAAAGGTTTTTGATTAAATAGCGGAATAGAAAATATGATCCAAAAAAAGTGTATGTATATCACACGTACACAACCACACTAGGCCCCAATTACTATTGTTTGTACCCCTAAAAGGCTAGATGAGGAGTAGGGGGGGTATGGAACAGGCAGCACCCTCAAACCTTCAGAAGTATGAGATGAACCCCAACAACTTGGAAAGGTGGATCTCTCTCACACGTACCAACACAGACTATCCCCCAATTTAACTGATCCCCAAAGGTTTTTGATTAAATAGCGGAATAGAAAATATGATCCCAAAAAAGTGTATGTATATCACACGTACACAACCACACTAGGCCCCAATTACTATTGTTTGTACCCCTAAAAGGCTAGGAGTAGGGGGAGTATGGAACAGGCAGCACCCTCAAACCTTCAGAAGTATGAGATGAACCCCAACAACTTGGAAAGGTGGATCTCTCTCACACGTACCAACACAGACTATCCCCCAATTTAACTGATCCCCAAAGGTTTTTGATTAAATAGCGGAATAGAAAATATGATCCAAAAAAAGTGTATGTATATCACACGTACACAACCACACTAGGCCCCAATTACTATTGTTTGTACCCCTAAAAGGCTAGGAGTAGGGGGAGTATGGAACAGGCAGCACCCTCAAACCTTCAGAAGTATGAGATGAACCCCAACAACTTGGAAAGGTGGATCTCTCTCACACGTACCAACACAGACTATCCCCCAATTTAACTGATCCCCAAAGGTTTTTGATTAAATAGCGGAATAGAAAATATGATCCCAAAAAAGTGTATGTATATCACACGTACACAACCACACTAGGCCCCAATTACTATTGTTTGTACCCCTAAAAGGCTAGGAGTAGGGGGAGTATGGAACAGGCAGCACCCTCAAACCTTCAGAAGTATGAGATGAACCCCAACAACTTGGAAAGGTGGATCTCTCTCACACGTACCAACACAGACTATCCCCCAATTTAACTGATCCCCAAAGGTTTTTGATTAAATAGCGGAATAGAAAATATGATCCCAAAAAAGTGTATGTATATCACACGTACACAACCACACTAGGCCCCAATTACTATTGTTTGTACCCCTAAAAGGCTAGGAGTAGGGGGAGTATGGAACAGGCAGCACCCTCAAACCTTCAGAAGTATGAGATGAACCCCAACAACTTGGAAAGGTGGATCTCTCTCACACGTACCAACACAGACTATCCCCCAATTTAACTGATCCCCAAAGGTTTTTGATTAAATAGCGGAATAGAAAATATGATCCCAAAAAAGTGTATGTATAACACGTACACAACCACACTAGGCCCCAATTACTATTGTTTGTACCCCTAAAAGGCTAGGAGTAGGGGGAGTATGGAACAGGCAGCACCCTCAAACCTTCAGAAGTATGAGATGAACCCCAACAACTTGGAAAGGTGGATCTCTCTCACACGTACCAACACAGACTATCCCCCAATTTAACTGATCCCCAAAGGTTTTTGATTAAATAGCGGAATAGAAAATATGATCCAAAAAAAGTGTATGTATATCACACGTACACAACCACACTAGGCCCCAATTACTATTGTTTGTACCCCTAAAAGGCTAGGAGTAGGGGGAGTATGGAACAGGCAGCACCCTCAAACCTTCAGAAGTATGAGATGAACCCCAACAACTTGGAAAGGTGGATCTCTCTCACACGTACCAACACAGACTATCCCCCAATTTAACTGATCCCCAAAGGTTTTTGATTAAATAGCGGAATAGAAAATATGATCCCAAAAAAGTGTATGTATATCACACGTACACAACCACACTAGGCCCCAATTACTATTGTTTGTACCCCTAAAAGGCTAGGAGTAGGGGGAGTATGGAACAGGCAGCACCCTCAAACCTTCAGAAGTATGAGATGAACCCCAACAACTTGGAAAGGTGGATCTCTCTCACACGTACCAACACAGACTATCCCCCAATTTAACTGATCCCCAAAGGTTTTTGATTAAATAGCGGAATAGAAAATATGATCCCAAAAAAGTGTATGTATATCACACGTACACAACCACACTAGGCCCCAATTACTATTGTTTGTACCCCTAAAAGGCTAGGAGTAGGGGGAGTATGGAACAGGCAGCACCCTCAAACCTTCAGAAGTATGAGATGAACCCCAACAACTTGGAAAGGTGGATCTCTCTCACACGTACCAACACAGACTATCCCCCAATTTAACTGATCCCCAAAGGTTTTTGATTAAATAGCGGAATAGAAAATATGATCCCAAAAAAGTGTATGTATATCACACGTACACAACCACACTAGGCCCCAATTACTATTGTTTGTACCCCTAAAAGGCTAGATGAGGAGTAGGGGGAGTATGGAACAGGCAGCACCCTCAAACCTTCAGAAGTATGAGATTGTGTTCACTGTACCCCACAAAGATTGAGTTCACTGCACCCCACAATGATTGTGTTCACTGCACCCCACAAAGATTGTGTTCACTGCACCTCACAAAGATTGTGTTCACTGTACCCCCCAAAGATTGTGTTCACTGCACCCCACAAAGATTCTGTTCACTGTACCCCACAAAGATTGTGTTCACTGCACCCCAAAAAGATTGTGTTCACTGCACCCCAAAAAGGATGTTGTTCACTGCACCCCAAAAAGGATGTTGTTCACTCCACCCCAAAAAGATTGTGTTCACTGCACCCCACAAAGATTGTGTTCACTGCACCCCAAAAAGATTGTGTTCACTGCACCCCAAAAATGATTTTGTTCACTGCATCCCAAAAAGGATTTTGTTCACTGCACCCCAAAAAGGATGTTGTTCACTCCACCCCAAAAAGATTGTGTTCACTGCACCCCAAAAAGATTGTGTTCACTGCACCCCACAAAGGATTTTGTTCACTGCACCCCAAAAAGATTGTGTTCACTGCACCCCAAAAAGGATGTTGTTCACTGCACCCCAAAAAGGATTTTGTTCACTGCACCCCAAAAAGATTGTGTTCACTGCACCCCACAAAGGATTTTGTTCACTGCACCCCACAAAGATTGTGTTCACTGCACACCAAAAAGGATTGTGTTCACTGCACCCCAAAAAGATTTTGTTCACTGCACCCCAAAAAGATTGTGTTCACTGCAGCCCAAAAAGATTGTGTTCACTGCAGCCCAAAAAGATTGTGTTCACTGCAGCCCAAAAAGATTGTGTTCACTGCAGCCCAAAAAGATTGTGTTCACTGCAGCTCACACACAGAAAAATGGATGTGGATCACTGACACCTGCCTATCTCCAATCCCACACCACACAGCAATATCGATTGTAGTTTGTAGAACACAGTTTCCCTAAAATTCAGCAGACTCTGTCCCTAACAGGATTGAGAAGAGATCGTAGATCAGGATTGAGTGCAGATTCACCCCACCCCCCACACAGCAATATCGATTGTAGTTTGTAGAAGACACTGACCCTATAATTCAGCAGACTCTATCCCTAAAATGCCTACAACTCGCCCTGCCTAAACACTCCGACCTGTCCCTCAATTCTATCCGGACACAAATGGTTTTTTCCTGCCTATCTTTCCCTAATCAGCAGCCAGCACGTTGATGTGTGCTCTGTCCCTGAATCTAAGCAGCATAATGACGCCGCTGCGGCTGCCTCGAACTTATAAAGACTTGGTCACATGCTTCAGACGGCCAATCACAGCTACTGAGACATTTGCAGGCATGGCTGGGATGGCTTAAGGCACACCAGTTAAACGATTGTTGATTGGCTGTTGAAAGCCCGCCATGAAAAGAGCGCCAAAGCATGCAAAACCCGGAAATAAAACGACCGAACACGGATTTTTACCCGAACATACAGTAAAGTGTCCGTGTCCGTGTTCGGGTACAAAAAATCCAATTATTCGGTACGAACACGAATAATACAGTCCGTGTTCGCTCAACACTACTTACCACACCCTGTTCCACACTGTGTCTCTGTATGGAGGCAACCATCTTGGTAGAGGAGCAGGGCTTTTCTTCTTCATATCAGAGATTGCCTACCTGATGACTGATGATCTGAAGACTGATTGGATAATATTCATGAAGCAACAGGTAAGGTGCAGAAAGTACAGATCCACAGAATGAAACAAGTGTGAGTCTTTCATTATTAGTGGAAGTTCCCTGTAGGATGAAATTGCTTTGCACTAAAACTGCATTGTGTGCAAAGTCTAAATGTCATGGATAAACCTAAAATGCTTTAAACACCCCCAATAAATGCCTCAATTATTAGTGGTCAGTGACATTTTAAAGCCCTAACACTCAATAATTTGTGGTCAGCAGCACTTTAAAACAATCCCACAACATGGGTAGTTAGTGGCTCTTTATCCTCCCCCTGCAATCACAGCCTTCTCTCCACAAGTAATATTATTTTATTAATGGATTTACTTAATAAATTCTTATTTCCTCCTTCCTTCATTGTGAGAGCAAGGATAGCACTTACCATTGTAAACAGTACTACATTGTTTATATTGGTGATTGCTGTGATTAGACTTCACAGTGATCACATGACTAGAGCCACTCCAATCAGTTCTGTACCTTTAGCCAATGATCTCCAATGTCTAATGACGTCAGGAGCAGGGGCTTGTATGACTGCACTGTATGAGTGTACAGCACTTAAAGCAGAACTATACTCACCTGGAATCCAGCAATGTGCCTTCCCCAGAACTCACTGAAGATGTCAGCGGCTGGCTTCCGGGTCTCAGACTATAGCAGGAGACCCCAGTATCAGATTGGTTTGAGCTGATTATATTAACATCTACTCTGAGTCTCACAGTCTAAAGCCGCCATTGCTGGTTTGGGCACAAAGGACCCTAATATGTATCCCGGGCCTAGATTTCCAGTCTGTGTTTCAGGGAGACAATCCTGAAAGCAAGAAAACTCTAAGGGTCCCCCATGCACATACCTCCCAAGAATAGAGCCCCCCTCAAAAGCCAGGGCCCATAGTCAGTACGCAAGAGGCTACTCTGCAGTCCTCTCCAAAAGCTCCTGTCCTGGTGGGGTCTGTCACACATGGGAGTTTCAGATTCAGCATTGCCAAATTTGTGCAGTGAGCTGCGCTTTTGCAACTTACTGTATAGGGGTTGACAGGCAAGTAAGTAGCTTTAATGCAGAAGAGATAAAGCATTTCTCTTCTGCATTAAAAATCCTGCCTGTCCATTCCATTTTCATTGTGGAGCCTAAAGTTCCCTTTTTAAAAGCCCTTTCATGTGATAGTTGAAGCAGTAAAAACTATTTCATGAGCTTTCACCTGTAGAAAATGTGCATAGCCAGTATCTTGGGTCTCCTCGTACCTAAACCATTGCCGGCACTATAGACTGCTAGACACTGTGATACTTGAACCCCATGACATAATGTAGGAGGAGTTTAGTAAAACAGAGTCCTGCTGTCAAATTGCATCAATGGACAATGGAGAAAGAGAACACTGTTTATGACACTGCCAATGTGCAATGGAGTTTAAAATCAGCATGGTGGAATCATCCTGGGACCCTGTTTTAACTCCCTTAATATGAGACAAATGGCAGTAGGGGCATCAGAAACAGCAAATTAGGCCGGTAGCCTCACCTTTTCTGTACCGCCACTACCTCCCCCCATAGAACAACGTAGTGCTCGGAGCAGGGGCCTTTGTGCTGGCCCTAATGCTGACTTTGAGACATATAGTAAATAAGTGTGAATAAACAAGGAAGAATGTGTATGCCCACCTACCCTAGAAAGGGTGCAAACCGGCTGTTTAAATACAATGGCCAGTCTTAAGGAGGTTAATACTGAGCAGTACAAATACCAGAAGTTGTACACATAGCAAGGAGTTATCAAATTAAAAGAAAAATAAAGCTTTGGTTTCAGTAAATGATGCTTTGACAAACTATTTTGTGCTGCACTGAATCCCAAACATGAATATTGGTTGAAGTTGTAAAACATTTATGGTTTTCTTTCTGAGATTTGTGCTGTTTTTTTAAAAAACATTGTTTCTTTTATTGGTTTTCTAGTTGTCACTGAAGCCTGATCAGACAGTACTCGAACTAACAGACTTTACCCTGCAGCATCGAACCACAAAAGGGGTATTTTTCCAACATCCAGAAATCATAGCATTTATTGATCAAGTAAAGCAAGACTTACGTTCAGAACCATTTTATTGGAAACTGCCACAACAGTTTGAAGGTCGAAAGGTAAATAAGACATGATATTTTCCAAATATCACATTTATTTTTTCGATATACTCATATTACACTGTGCAGTGCATTTTACAATGGATTCATTTTTTTTTTAATTTTATTTTTTACAATAAACAAAGATATAATATAATTGCTGCACATTTGACAATTTTTAGCTGTTTTTACATGGAACAAATGGGATCGAGTAAAAACTGTGAATATACTGTAAATGATGTTGTTTATTGACCTATTATTTAAAACATCCCCATGCCCTACATTTATTGCTGCAATTAGAGAAACATATTGAAATCCATCTTAGCTCCTTTCACCTACTTTCTTTATTCCTCCTTGATCTCTTGTCCTCCTTACTCCATTCTATTACTTTCTTGAGAGGCCCAAAAATATTTTTTCTTATTGATACTTTGCAGTAGGAGCTTTGGTATTTTGGAGGGTACATGAAAAAGTACAAGCTAAAGGAGAATAATTTATTCATGCACAATTTTTAGTAAGGAAGAACATAAATAGTTTTTTTCCTGTTTAAGATGCAGAAACCAACTGCTCTTTTGGGGATGAATGGAATCATAATTTTAAACAGATTGGAAATGAATTTACAGTAGTAATTTTACTTACTTAGTATATAGATTTTATTTTTGTTCTACGTTTTGTTTTCACTATACTTTTAAAATGTCATTAGTTTTGTCAAATGTGCATTATATAGGGTGGTATGCCTAATCTGCAAAATGTGTTACTTTAAGATTTTTTTGCATTATATGTTTGAAAAGGGCCATTTTTTGTTTTAGATTCATTCTAAAGAACAGGAAAACAGACAAAGACAATTTTAGTGAAGTTGGCTCAATAAAACTAAACTCTTGCTTGAACTTGAACCCTCTTTGCTATTTTTTTAAGGGGGGGGGGGGGGTTGGTTGCTTTTATACACACAAAAAACAAAGCTGTCTAGTATAAAGGAACAGTAATATAGGGAAGTATAGGAACAGCTTTTATCACAGTTTTGGTTGATTTAAATTTTGTACAAAAAATATATACGAATTGTATATATTAGCGCGCCAGGGAGATAATTAACAGGACCTGGTTTACTAATTGTATGATAATAAGTGGATTAAATAAAGTGATTAATGATTAAAATCAATAAATAAAATAATTTAAATTAATTTAATTAATATGTTGCAGCTGCTATGTAAAGTGCGGGTGCTGGTGATGAAAAAAAGTGATCACAGTAGTGATAACTATAGCGCTTGCAGTGTCCCCTAATGGGAGAATTTTATATATTTCACAATAGTGCTTAATATGGATAAATGGTGATATTATCAAATAAATAATTAATTAAATACACTGATAAATAAACAATTAATAAATAAGTGGATAAATAAATAAACCACTGGTGATTATAATCCTTCACAGTGTGCAGTGAAAAAAACTTTCAAATTGGTAAAAAATAAATATATCATGTAGTTCTAAACACAATTCATATAATAATAAAGTGCTGGTGCTCCTTGCTGGATTCCTTAGTGCTTCCTTCACCGTGAGTAAATGAATGAAATGCCCACTCACCGAAAGCTGTGGGTTTTATATGTCATATGACACTAAAACCGTCTGTGCTTGTTAAGAGATCCTGCCCGGATCGAATGGATCTCCCTGGGTCTTTACAGCCACTACGGGTATTTCTTCTACCTCGGGTAGTCTCCTTCAGCCACGATCCCAGCCTTGGAATGTGCCCTTCCTGCAAAGTCCCCTCCAATCACAACCGTGATGAGGAAATAAAAAGCGGATAGTGTGGTATTGTTTCCAATATATTTATTCACACACCCCATGCATAGCAAAGGTAAAATCCATAACATTTCCAGCAGGTGATAAAGGTGCTCATCCAAAGTTCAAAAAATTGTAACAGCAAATGTGAGGTAACCGTGTTCAAAACCAAACAGACAGGCAAACAAATAGGACCGTCATATGTTCGGCACAAAGAGTGGAGAGCGGTAGTTCCGGTATGCGTTCCACTCGAGTGCGTATGACGTCACCACGTGCGTTCCACCTAACGCGTTTCGTCATTGGCTAGACGTCTTCAGAGGTGGAGTCACACGTCTAGCGTGGGTCTTATATACCAGAGATGCCGCTCAGCACTCCGCCCAACTCCGCTCTGAGAAAACTCTATCCGGAAACCGGAAATGCCTCCATGTCCCCGTATAGTAAATAACATTTATGGCGTGCAATCCATATTTCGGAGCTCAATATTATATAACCATATTCCTTTATCATTTACCCAGTACCATTCTAATATCATGTGTAAACATATGATTAAGTTAGTTTGTGCTACATTATAGAAAACATTCCATACAAAAGGGCACACATATAAATAAATCATATTAATAAAAATATTACATTTTAATTCAAAAATTATTAAAAACATATTAAATCTATATTATTGTGATGGGGGTTAATATCATAAAAATACTGTATTTATGTAATTAATATTAAAATTATCAGAGGTCTAAAATGTATAAATATTATAGTTAAGTGGATTACAAAATTGCTAATATGATATTATATATATAATTTTATTTATAAAATTTTATTATCACGATCTAAAATTATTTATTAAATTAATTAATTAAAATTAATTATTTATGGCTGAACAAAGACATTAATATTTTATAGGATTTATAAATTATCATATTTTATCAAAACTCTATAAAAACTAAGGATTTGAAATAAAACAATTAATGTCCATGTCAATATTCATACCCTTGGGTTGTAGGGTAGAGAGCTCATAAATCCAACGGGACTCATTTTGGGAGACGGCAATTCGCATATTATTGCCCCTCCAATTCTGTTCAATCTTGTCAATGCCCAAGATGGTAAGAAAGGTGGGGTCCCTATTGTGCACCATTCTAAAATGTAGGGAAACACTATGATTCCTGAAACCTTTCTTGATATTAGCAATGTGCTCCCCTATACGTACCCTGAGCTCTCTTGTAGTACGACCCACATATTGTAACCCACAAGGGCAAGTGAGAAGGTATGTGACATGGGTACTCCTGCATGTAATTAGTTTCTTAATGTTATATTTCTTTTTTGTTACGTTTGATTGGAACTCAAGAACTTGTCTTTTCCTCGTTTTCACAGTTTTACATGGTTTGCACCTTCCGCATGAATAGAAACCTTTATAATCTAAAAAAGTTTTTCTAAAAGAAGTTTTTCTTTATCTCTTAGAAGTAATCCTCTGTCCATATTTTTGACATCATCTCTGGTTTTTTCCAGTGTATAAAAAAGGATACAAAAGAAATACACTGGAAAAAACCAGAGATGATGTCAAAAATATGGACAGAGGATTACTTCTAAGAGATAAAGAAAAAGAAGATAACGACTACTCTTTGAATTTTATCACACAGTACAACACAAGATACAGGGAAGTGGAAGATATTATCAAAAAGCACTGGCACCTTCTTTTGAGGGATGAAAAATTGAAGGAGGTTATTCCAAACCGGCCGAAATTTGTCTACCGCAGAGGTCCTAGCCTCAGAGACAAATTGGTAAAGAATGTACCAGATCCCCCCAAGAAACTTTTAACTTTTTTAGATTATAAAGGTTTCTATTCATGCGGAAGGTGCAAACCATGTAAAACTGTGAAAACGAGGAAAAGACAAGTTCTTGAGTTCCAATCAAACGTAACAAAAAAGAAATATAACATTAAGAAACTAATTACATGCAGGAGTACCCATGTCACATACCTTCTCACTTGCCCTTGTGGGTTACAATATGTGGGTCGTACTACAAGAGAGCTCAGGGTACGTATAGGGGAGCACATTGCTAATATCAAGAAAGGTTTCAGGAATCATAGTGTTTCCCTACATTTTAGAATGGTGCACAATAGGGACCCCACCTTTCTTACCATCTTGGGCATTGACAAGATTGAACAGAATTGGAGGGGCAATAATATGCGAATTGCCGTCTCCCAAAATGAGTCCCGTTGGATTTATGAGCTCTCTACCCTACAACCCAAGGGTATGAATATTGACATGGACATTAATTGTTTTATTTCAAATCCTTAGTTTTTATAGAGTTTTGATAAAATATGATAATTTATAAATCCTATAAAATATTAATGTCTTTGTTCAGCCATAAATAATTAATTTTAATTAATTAATTTAATAAATAATTTTAGATCGTGATAATAAAATTTTATAAATAAAATTATATATATAATATCATATTAGCAATTTTGTAATCCACTTAACTATAATATTTATACATTTTAGACCTCTGATAATTTTAATATTAATTACATAAATACAGTATTTTTATGATATTAACCCCCATCACAATAATATAGATTTAATATGTTTTTAATAATTTTTGAATTAAAATGTAATATTTTTATTAATATGATTTATTTATATGTGTGCCCTTTTGTATGGAATGTTTTCTATAATGTAGCACAAACTAACTTAATCATATGTTTACACATGATATTAGAATGGTACTGGGTAAATGATAAAGGAATATGGTTATATAATATTGAGCTCCGAAATATGGATTGCACGCCATAAATGTTATTTACTATACGGGGACATGGAGGCATTTCCGGTTTCCGGATAGAGTTTTCTCAGAGCGGAGTTGGGCGGAGTGCTGAGCAGCATCTCTGGTATATAAGACCCACGCTAGACGTGTGACTCCACCTCTGAAGACGTCTAGCCAATGACGAAACGCGTTAGGTGGAACGCACGTGGTGACGTCATACGCACTCGAGTGGAACGCATACCGGAACTACCGCTCTCCACTCTTTGTGCCGAACATATGACGGTCCTATTTGTTTGCCTGTCTGTTTGGTTTTGAACACGGTTACCTCACATTTGCTGTTACAATTTTTTGAACTTTGGATGAGCACCTTTATCACCTGCTGGAAATTTTATGGATTTTACCTTTGCTATGCATGGGGTGTGTGAATAAATATATTGGAAACAATACCACACTATCCGCTTTTTATTTCCTCATCACGGTTGTGATTGGAGGGGACTTTGCAGGAAGGGCACATTCCAAGGCTGGGATCGTGGCTGAAGGAGACTACCCGAGGTAGAAGAAATACCCGTAGTGGCTGTAAAGACCCAGGGAGATCCATTCGATCCGGGCAGGATCTCTTAACAAGCACAGACGGTTTTAGTGTCATATGACATATAAAACCCACAGCTTTCGGTGAGTGGGCATTTCATTCATTTACTCACGGTGAAGGAAGCACTAAGGAATCCAGCAAGGAGCACCAGCACTTTATTATTATATGAATTGTGTTTAGAACTACATGATATATTTATTTTTTACCAATTTGAAAGTTTTTTTCACTGCACACTGTGAAGGATTATAATCACCAGTGGTTTATTTATTTATCCACTTATTTATTAATTGTTTATTTATCAGTGTATTTAATTAATTATTTATTTGATAATATCACCATTTATCCATATTAAGCACTATTGTGAAATATATAAAATTCTCCCATTAGGGGACACTGCAAGCGCTATTGATTTAAATTTTACCTGGAATGTTCAGACTCTTTAGGTCTGGTATGGATTTCAAGGGGAAACCCAGGGCTCTTCTCTACCCCTTCCATGGGGTCCCCCTTGACAGTCATACTAGACCCTCATCAATGATAAGGGTCTGGTGTGTATTTTTACTTGGAATCCCATACTGTTTTTTTGTGTGGGGTCCCCTATTAACATCTAAACCGGGTTCTGGAATAGATGAAAGGAATCCCTAGTCACTTGACAATCCCTTGCCTATTAGCATAGAAAATTACCTTTTTGAACATTCAGCTCCCATTGACATAGTGAGGTTTGGATTCTGGACCTGAGCCTTAGTAATGTTCGCCAGACCTGACTTGAACCAAACCCAGGTATGTTTTTTTCATTTCTAGCGGAGGCGATATCGAGGCTGGAGCGTTCATTACAGACACTTCATCATCAGTGCATGTTCAGCCCTGTGCATTATCATCCCAGGAGCTGCACAGTATCATTGAAAAATGGCTTTCTACAACATAGCAACTAATGACAATGTGTGGCCTGGCTGCCTGCATCCTGGTAGCCATTGACAAGTGGAGTGATGTGGAGTAAGAAATAGACACCTCAGGCATTATCTTCCTATCTTCCTCCAGCATGGCCCTGTACTTAGGGGTTAATTTATTAAATACTCACTAAATAATTCACACATCAGTATCTGCCAACATTTTGTCTATTTATTATGCAGGCAGCTGATGGCTGAATTTTGTTAAATTGAATGTTGTGACAGCAAATGCCATTAAAAAATTTAAAGAGGAAGTAAACCTGCTGAAAAAAAAATGTGAAAAAAAAAACCTTTAAAGACAAAGGCATAATGAGTTAGTATGCATCACATACTAGTATGCATACATACTCATTATGAAGTACTTACCTAAAAACAAAGCCCCCGCCGTGCCGACAGGACGGCCAACATGTTCGGCCGTCCTTCTTCCTGGATCGTGTCCACTGGCCATCTGATTGGCCGGAGGCGCGATTACATCGCTCCCGCCGCCGTTCACAGCACTGGGCTCTAACGGAACGGCATGGGTGGCCGTTCCTTCAGAGCGCATGCGCCGATGACGTCATTGGCTGCATGCACTGTAAATATCTCCTAAACGGTGCATGTTTAGGAGATATTTATAGCACCTATAGGTAAGCCTTAATATAGGCTTACCTGTAGGTAAATGTCAACAAAGTGGGTTTACAACCACTTTAAGGTACAGTGAAGAATATTTTTGTATTTCTAATTGCATTTTGATAAAAATTTTAAATAATGGCAGCCCCTTTCACTTATTTGCACAATTGCTGTATATGATGCTAAAACTTTATATAAATATACACTGCTCAAAAAAATTAAAGGAACACTTTAAAAACACATCTGATCTCAATAGGGAAAAATATCATGCTGGATATCTATACAGATATGGACTGGGTTAGGATCGAAAAAATGCCACATCGTTTGATGGAAATGAAAATTATCAACCTAAAGACACCCCCAAAAATCAAAGTGAATAAATGATGCAGCAGACTAGTCCATTTTGCTGAAATTTGATTGCAGCAACACAAAGTTGTACTCAGTAGTTTGTATGGCCTCCATATGCTTGTATGCATGCCTGACAATGTCAGTGCATGCTCCTAATGAGACAATGGAGTCCTGGGGTATTTTCTCCCAGATCTGGACCAGGGCATCAATGAGCTCCTAAACAGACTGAGGTTCAACCTGGCAGCGTCGGAATGGACTGAAACATAATGTCCCAGAGATGTTCTATTGGATTTAGGTCAGGCGAGCATGCGGGTCATTCAATGATATCAATTCCTTCACTCTTCAGAATCTGGCTGCATATTCTCGCTGCATAGGGCGGCCATTGTTGTGCACCAGGAGAAACCCAGGACCCACTGTATCAGTGTACGGTTTGACAATGGGTCCAAGGATTTCATCCCAATATCTAATAAAAGTCAGGGTGCCATTGTCTAGCCTGTAGAGATTTGTGTGTCCCTCCATTGATGTGCCTCCCCAGACCATCGCTGACTCACCACCAAACCGGTCGTGCTTAAAGATGTTATAGGCAGCATAACATTCTCCATGGCTTCTCCAGACCCTTTTATGTCTGTCACATGTGCACAGGGTGACCCTGCTCTTATCTGTGAAAAGCACAGGGCGCCAGTGGCGGACCTGCCAATTCTGGTGTTCAATGGCAATCAAGCTCCATTGTGCCAGGCAGTGAGCACTGGGCCCACTAGAGGACATCAGGCCCTTAGGCCATCCTCATGAAGTCTGTTTCTGATTGTTTGGTCAGAGATATTCACACCAGTGGCCTGCTGGAGGTCATTTTGTAGGGCTCTGGCAGTGCTCATCCTGTTCGTCCTTGCACATAAGAACAGATACCAGTCCTGTTGATGGCTTAAGGACCTTCTACGGCCCCGTCCAGCTCTCCTAAGGTAACTGCCTGTCTCCTGGAATCTCCTCCATGCTCTTGAGACTGTGCTGGGGTACACCTTAAACCTTCTGGCAATGGCACGTATTAATGTGTAATCCTGGAGGAGTTGGACTGCCTGTGCAAACTCTATAGGGTCCAGGTATTGCATCATGCTATCAGTAGTGACACTGACCCTAGCCAAGTGCAAAACTAGCAAAAAACAGTCAGAAAAAATGTGTAGGGGAAAACAATTTCACTGGCCCCTACCTGTAAAACCATTACTGTTTTTGAAGTCATCTCATTGTTGCCCATCTAGTGCAACTGTTGTTAAATTCCTTAACACCAAAGCAGCTGAAACTGATTAACAACTTAATTGACCAGATCAATATCCCAGGAGTTTAATTGACTTGATTCTGTACTCTGATTAAAAAGTATTCCTTTAATTTTTTTAAGCAGTGTAGTTTCACCATCCTAAAAAACCAGCAGGATGTTATTATTTTTCAATGTAAAAAAAATAAATGATCCCCTTTTCAAAAGCAAACTAGACCAACACACAAAGCATGCAAACTACGATTTCCATAGCAGTGAGCATACAGCTCTCATGAAAAAGTGCAAAATTGTTGGGATCGGCGCTATCACTTTGAATATTTCAATGGTAAAGTGTATACTGTGCGCATTAATAAAAGATAAGCTGCATAAAATCATACATTTTTATAAAGTGCATATGGTGCATATAGTGCGTTTGCCCTTTTAAATACAAAGTGCTGCGTGCTGGTTAAAAACTTCAGTAAAAAGTGCATGGGCTGTGTTTAGTGTACCATGTCATATATCACATATACATATAAAGTGCTGAGTGCTGATATTTGCAATAAACCACGTGAGTGATTATGTGCCTTTAAATAATGAATATGGCGCCTGTGGATCACCACAAATTGCACCGCTTCTTACCGCACATGTAAGGCAGATGACTCAGCCACTCTTCGGTCACTGAAACACAAGAGAAGCCTCCATTGCATAGTATATGTTGGTTATATTAGAGCAAGTTAGCATCCACTCACATTTAGGGAGTTCACTTTCAGCATAAGGTGTTCGCCGAGTTGCTTCCACGTTCAAATTTGAATACCAGCCCCACATTCTATTCAGCATTGAAGGATTTCCCAAAAAACAGGGGTCACCATCCCAAAGCACTAGTGCCTGTTTCTGTCAGCATAGGAAACTGAGTTCCCCAGAACCTTTGGTTGTCAGTAGCGGGTGCCAGCAAGGGGGCTTATGTATCACCTACCTGTTCTTCCATAGGGAGCAAGTAAATATTAACCCTTCCCTGGTGAATAGGTTTTGTTTATTTTGAATTCATTTTTTATTAATTTTTGCATGCAAAATCAACTTTATTTTACATTTTTTTCAGAAATGGGCAATAACAACTGTTCATTATGTAAAAAGTTTTACACTTTACTGTTCAAAGCTGTGCAACTTTTTTTTTAAAGCTAAAAACAAAAATAAGAAATAAGGGATAGCATATAATGTTCTTCATAAGGACATGGAAGTTCCATAGAATGGAATATAGAAGGGGAAGAGGAAGGGATTTAAAACTGTTGAAACTCTTAGAGTAAATGAGAAGTGGGGGGAAAGAATTAAACAGGGAAAGGTTTGAGATTTAAGAGAGCAGGTTGAGCCTAGAAGGAGATTAAGGAATCTATTCATTCGAAATGTATCTGAAAAACTTCTTCCCAATATTGTCATGCTATAGGCAGATCCACCGCATGTGAAATAAATTTCTATTTGTCCGCACCCTCTAAAACAAAGTGGTAGTAACCAGGTACATAGTGGGCGATCCGGATTAGTACCATATACTAACGCCTCAAAACTTTATAATTAGTCTCAACTGCCAATTCGTTACGAGAGCAGGATATGGTTGTTTCCCAAATTAGGGACTGACCTTGTGAATCAAATTCTAGCCGTAAATTTGCAGACCATTTCTTAGCATATTTAGGGGGTCTCTGTGAAGAGGGTGTTAGGAGCATGGGATTTTGTAGGATGATCATCCCGGGTGGATTGGGGTCTGAGTTACATCTTTGTATTATCCATCTTCGTAAGGATAAGGGGACCTTTCCTTTGCACATATTCCTTTGTAGGAAATGTTTTATTTGTAGATAATGGAAAATGTCACTGCTTGGGGGTTCTTTCTCCTGCTGTAGATTATTGATTCTGTCTTTTGTGAGACACTCCCAAAGAGTTACCACTTCTAAAGGTATGTAAAATTTAATGAAACCCCCAAAATATTATCCCCTAAAACAAAAGTCTGCTTTTTTTTGAGAGAAGCCTTGCTGAAATAAAAAAAAGTTTGCTATTAATGGGACAGCAGTCAAAAGCAATTGCTGACCTCAAATTAAACACAATTTAAAACTAGAGACCAAAAAAGCCCCCAATAATAAATGTAAAAAAAAAAAAAAAAAAAAAGGCAGCAAGGGGATTGATTCCCCATAGATCTAGCAATCCGAATATAAAGTACAGTTTCTTAACTGTCCTTAAAGTGGTTGTAAAGGCAGAAGGTTACCTTTTAATTTACTGCATTTTATGCATTCGGTAAAAACCTTCTGCAAGCAGCTGCCCCCCAGCCCCTCTAAATATTTACCTGAGCCTGCTCTTGATCCAGTTATGTGCTTGAGAGCAGCAGCTCTCTCGGCTCTCCCTCCTCATTGGTTCAGACATAGCAGGGGGAGCCATTGGGTCCTGCTGCTGTCAATCACACCCAATGAGGATGGAACTGGAGTGGGGCCAAGCCACATTCTGTGTGTCTTATGGACACACACAGGCAGCTCAGAAGTGAGCATGTATGAGTGCCCCTATAACAAGCAGCTTCCTAAGGGGGCACTCAGTGTGGGAAGGGGCCAGTAGTGCCAGCGGGAGATCCCAGAAGAGGAGGACCGGGGTTGCTCTGTGCAAAACCATTGCACAGAGCAGGTAAGTATGACATGTTTGGTTTTTGTAATAAAATAAATTGTGTCTTACAATCACTTTAATCTTTCCTATCCCATAATCTCTTCTCTTCCTATGCAGTTTTTTCTATTTTCTCTATGCTTTCCGGGCAACCGCTTTGAATTTACTGACACGATGGCTGCTCTGTGCCCTACTACATTTTAAAAGTGAGCAGGCTGGAATAACCAAAAGTCCCATTATTGGTCCTTCTAAATGTGCTGTCCACAGTTCAAAGACTATGCAGTGTAATAAATATGGTTTTAGAAAGTGGTTCAAATGATTCACTTCAAACCAATGGTAGTAATGAACCCGAACTGCTTCCCTTATTTTCCATTTTTGCAGTTAAATTTGAGGAAACCCCACTATATCTTTGTTATGTGTTTTCATTCTGACAGCATACCTAAACCAAAGTTCTAAAAATAATGTTTAGCTTTTAGATGTTTAGATGAGAAAATGTCATGGCTGAGTCTAGGAATTTTTGCACAGTCTCAAGTATCTTTGCCCCCCACACTATCCCTCATTAACATACAATTCAGGAGGGCAGTTTCTACATTTTCAAACCTTTGTTGGGACAAACATTGTTCAACCATCTCAATAGCAGACATTTTGAATGCCAATTACTCAGTCATGCAACATTGTACCTATCATTTTTTTGGGACATAGAGAGTATTATTTAATCACCATTGGGTTTTTCAATTTTTTGCTATATAAATTAAAAAATACAGAAAAGTTAAAAAAAAAAACACATTTTTATTTTCTGTTATAAAATTTTGCAAATAAATATTCCAGGCTAAAATGTATTCTGCTACACTTCTTTGGTAAAAATAACCCAAATCAGTGAAAATTATTTAGTCTGTGTCTGAGTCATCATATGACTGGTGAGTTTGTGGTGATTCAGGACACTGACTGGTAACAGTATGTAAAATGAAAAAAAAAAACAAAACATTTGTCTTGTTTTAGTTTTTTTTTTTTTTTTACATTTTTTTTATATACTGTAACCAGAGCAGTACAGTGCCACCATACTGACAATGTACTGCTCTGAGGTTGTGATCAGGATTTTTTTTTCACTGTGATTTCTTATTAAAGTGATGATCTGATCACTGTTATAAGCAATCTTTTTTATGAATGGCATCCATTCATGTGCCATTGTGTACTATTGTGATAGCGGTAATTTATCACAGCTTTCACATAATACAAAAAATATTCAAAGATACAGCGCTACTTTGTACATCATAAACAATATACATGTGCAAAATAAGCCACGTAATAAAGTGCATGCAATAATCAAAGTGCAAATATAGTGCAATATTCTGATCAAATAGTGCAAATTCTAAACAAATCTCTCATAAAGTGCAAATAAATGTCTATATAAAGTGAATCAATCCATTCATATTGCTTCCTTCGCAATGTGAAAAACGTGACTAGAGAGGTGCTTGTGCTTCCTCCACCACCTAAAGATGGCCTCTCAGCATAAGGTTAGACCCGTGTTTTACCACCAGGTCCAAATAAGCAGTTCCCCTGAGGGGAGAAAAGATCACTCCACTGTAACAGAAAACACTCCTTGAAACCTCTTGTAAAGCTGGGCTAGTTTCCACCTGAATGGCTCACACCATCGCCAATTGTGCTTAAAAAAAGAGGTGGCTATTTAGTGCTCTGTGTTTATCATACAGTTTATTGTGTAAAAAGCATATTGAGTACACTTACATAAAAAGCATAAAAAGCACATAGATGAGGTGCTTTATATGGACATTTATTTGCACTTTATGAGATATTTGTTTAGAATTTGCACTATTTGATCAGAATATTGCACTATATTTGCACTTTGATTATTGCATGCACTTTATTACTTGGCTTATTTTGCACATGTATATTGTTTATGATGTACAAAGTAGCGCTGTATCCTTGAATATTTTTTGATCTTGGTGACTATGCAGTAATAAGCATATATGTTATAGCAGCTACTTGATTGCACTATATTTATTTACTAATATTGATATTGTTTCACTTAAGTTGCGCTAATTTTTTCTACTTTTTATTTTTATTTTTATCACATGGTACACATCTATTGTGTTTGGTCCCTGTACCATGTGATCACTGTGACCAAACACAGAGATCACAATAGTACACCATAAATGGCTATAGAATGAAAGCCATTGTGTACTATTGACATGTGATTGCTGTGCTTGTTTACAATAAATGCACGGTACCAAGGCTGGCCCATTACAAGGATGTGTCTGTTTGACACAGCCTGTGTCCAAAAGACATGGATGAGCAAGTTTGGGGTGGATGAACTTGACTGGCCTGCACAAAGTCCTGACCTCAACCCGATAGAACACCTTTGAGATGAATTAGAGGGGAGACTGTGAGCCAGGCCTGCTCATCCAACATCAGTGCCTGACCTTACAAATGTGCTTCTGGAAGGATGGTCCAACATTCCCATAGACACACTTCTAAACTTTATGGCCAGCCTTCCCAGAAGAGTTGAAGCTGTTATAGCAGCAAAGCGTGGGCCAACTCAATACTGAACCCTACGGACTAAGACTGGAATTCAATTAAAGTTCATGTGCATGTAAAGGCAGGCGTCCCAATACTTTTGACAATATAGTGCATATATACATTGTTTTTAATCCTGAATTCCAGGCATATATCTAAACACACTGCAGAAATACATACTGTATACTCAACTGCTTACCTGACAAAAAAAATTGTAGCTGTAACTGTATTCAGCCACACCTGTGCTCCAGATACCTCACACAGTTAGCAAAGCCAGATCTGTAGCAATACTCTTCTCTGATGCAACTGAACAATAGAGTTTCATTACTAGATCAGATACTAATAGGACAATAAAAAAATTGGTACACTGACGGAGTCTTCTTGGCCTTTTGGCTAAGATCAAGTGTAGTATCTGTTCTTATCAGTGGTATGGGCCTGGAAGGTTAGTATCGGCAGTGACTGAAACCTGAACGCCTGGGCGTAACTTGGGGCCAGGCGTAAGTCCTGTCAGAGAAAGCTGGAAGGGTCCATTACCGCCTGATTTGAATGGGATCTGTTCCTATCAGTTTGAACGGAGCGAGAAAGCCGGTTCAGTTCCACGCCGGTTAGTACTGCTCCGGGATGTAATTGGTAAGGAATTGTGATGCTGGTGGGAGGGCCTTTTCCTCCTCGGTTGAATCTGGCCTTGCAAAAGGCTTGTCCCCAGTTGAAGGCAGGCTCTCCCTAAGTCGTCTAAGTTCTGATGCCTCCTGGTAGGGATGGGGCTACACTGGTCTGGCCGGGGGCTGGGGGGCTGGGGGCTGGGTCCCGGGGGGCTGGCTCCCGAAAGAAGCCCATGGTGTATGTGCCCCTGGGGTGGCAGCCCAGGGGTGCCATAATTCTCACTGTGGGGGAGCTCACCTTGAGTTTTTGGCACCTTGGTCACCACACACACTTTTTTCGCACCTGCCTCTAGGGAAGGACCTTTTGGCCGGGACCAGAAGAATTTTTTTATTCCTGGCCGAAGGGCCTGTCAAGGTCTCATTATCCCACAGTTTTACGACCCCCTCTGTGACTATCCCCCCCCCCCCCCCCACCTTCCCCCCTGTCTTCAGCTCTCCCTCTGTCTTATCTCACTAACTATGCTAGTTTTATTACCATTGCCAGTTAAATTTGTTTATGTTTGTTTGGTTTTCTCTTTTTTTTTCCTTTGGCTTAGAGATTTTGTGTTTTTTTTTTTTACCATTCTGCTTAACATTTTGTGAATCAGTACTGCTTGGATCTTGAAGAAGGGGACATACCCCGAAAGCTTGTCCTTAAAAATTGTATGTTAGTGCAAATAAAAAAGTATCATGGACAGTACTCAATTGTCTCTGTCGCAAGTGCACTAATACGGCTACAATGACCTCAAGCATTACTAAATCAGATACTAATATTACAACAAAAAAATTGGTACACTGACAGAGTCATCACTCTGCTCTAACTTCCTTCAGGCTCAATTCATTCACTTGTCAATGAGGCCATTAGTGATTTCAAGCTGGAAACCCAGCTGGGGTTCCAGGAGATTAGTTGCAGGCGGGAGCCCCTTTGAAAGCAATATAGGAGGCTCACATCCCCCACAGGTAATCATGGCTGTTTTCTCAAGCAAAGATTATTTGCACCTCTGTGTCCAGGACAAATTATTCACAGGTAAATGCTTCATGAGCGAGTGGCAACAATTAGCTGTGAGAGCTTTAAGCCTCCCAGTGTTTTCTGTGTGGCTTCTGCCACAGATAGATGCTAATGACATAATTCACAAGTGTGAATGGGGCCTTATTGATGTTTATACTGTTGACTTGCTTACATTATCGGCCTGTTCTTTCATAGAATTACAGGAGGCTAATATCAGGACAAATTTGGAAATTCATTCCAGCTCTATGAAAAATAGATTTCGTGGAATATTGTTTGTTTTAATACATTTGTCTGAAATTGGGTTTAAATATTTTTCTTCACATTGAAGTTGACAGCTTATGGAGGGAAGTTGAAATATACTATCTACTTTGAAGCCAGAGAAGAAACTGGACCTTCAGCTTATGAACCTCAAGTAATTATTAGAGGTGGACCTCCTGCAAACCAAAGGATAATTCAAAGACACATGCCTGATCCCCAAAATGGTCAGCTGACTAGACATGATGTTGACATGACAGAGGTAACAATTTTTTATTTTTTTTTTGCATTTATGTTCATTGCATCTTATGCAATTATATGCTTATAACCTATTTTGGTCTTCTGTTTCAGTTTGAGTGGAAAAATATGGATGGAGGACCTGTTACCCGTCAAGATTTCATGGATGTCCTTTACGACATACAATACATTCTAATTAAGGCATCTTATGGTAGAGTATTAAGGCAAAGCAGGTAAGCAAAGATAGTAATAACGTATGTATTTGTTACAGTATTAAACTAGAAGAAGGTTATTTATCAATGTGTTTCTAGAAATTCCTACTATTATTTTTTCAATATGGCATTTATAAAGCTTGGAGGGATTAAGTTGAAAAATGTGCAATTTAATTTGTTCAAAACCACACATATTGATGAGTTCTATTGTATACTGCATATCTTTGACCAGATACAATTCTGTAGCTATCAAAGTGTGAGTCTATGCCACGTTGGCATTTTATGGTAATTTAAATTCAATACATGCTTGTAAATACAAAAAAGTGCAGCACTAAATCAGAGAGAACTGTGACAGCTCTCTATATACATATGAGTAATAACGTGCATATAAAACCAATACAATGGTATATAAATCAAATAGAAAACCAGAAAAAAGTCCCAATAAAACGTATAAGGTGAAGACATCCAGGATGTTCAGGTGGATCATATAGTGAATATATTCCATCACCAACACCCAAATGAATAATGTGCTCACCAGAAGATGTTGACCCGAAACTACTGTATAGCATAAGGGTGAAAAGGGCTCATGTGATGGTATTACGATTCCTAAGCTTGGACTGCAACCACAGGTGTTCTCCAGGTATGTATCCAGTAGGATGAATGTAGGGTAAGACTCACAGACATCAAGGGCCATATGGATAAAAACCCAAGGAAACAAACATAGTGTAAAACCCCAAAATACAATTTATTTAAATAATGGAATGCACTCACAGATGATCCAGTGGTACAGGCAAAAATATAAGCAGGCAAATCAGGTTTCAGAGGCACAATCCTAATGCATTTTGTCCCATAGGACAATCTCAAAGGTTTTGGATTGACCATGCATGTAAATGTTTGGCATTTTTCTAATAAAATAAGGACTTTCCATAAGGCTATAACTTTGGTGTGATTGGCCAATTTGAACACATACTACACATGGGAACTAAGAATCCCTGTTTTTATGCAAAGCTTGCTGAAGTGTTCATGGGTTAGGTGTAGGCACATATTATAAAGCCCTACCATGGTGCCAGGTGCCCTACCTAGAAATGTATCCTCTGTTTTACTTTGTCCACAATAGGATATTTTTTTCTCATTCTATGTCAAAACTGTATAGAAAAAGTTAAAAATACAATCCCTTCATTCCATGCAGATTTATGTCTTCAAGGTAGTAATATTTCACTGAAGTACAGTGGTATGGGGCCATAGCTACTCTACCTTTAGACAGCAGAGGGTTTACATGCACCACAGGATGCAGTCAAATTACACTCTTGCCTTGCAGTAATGAACAGTAAAACACACATTTTATAATGTGTCAACACAATGCATGAAAATTAACAAAACACAGTGTGGTGCAATGTAATTTAAATTTTTTTTAATTTTAAGTCTTAAAAGGTAAAGGAAAGCCATAGACAGCCAGTTGTGCAGGCATCAGGCAAGGGATTTGTGTAATAACATGCTTTCTTAGGTGGCCCAAGCATGCATGTTTATGTTGACAGCACAAGATGAGATAGTATGACCAGACATCAATGTATGTACCAAAAAACTAAAATAGTAGCGGTGCTAAATAATACAATACTTAAATACAAATATGCAACCAAAGTGCTCAATGTGATCAATTCAGTTATTATCCTGTAAATAATGCTGCTGTGTGTAAACTTCAATATATGCATAAAAAGTGGCACCATTTTCAATTATATATACAATTAGTGCCAAATAAACTGCATAAACAATTGTGTGTGAAAAAGTCCATCCAAAGTGCTCCTTAAACACAATGTGCCAAACTCTCCAATCTCCAATGAGTGCTGTTGGATTTCAGGGTGTCCCCTAAAAAGAGCTTACTCATTGGAAGTAATTGACCCCTTATATGTAATTAGTAGGCCAATATGCGCTCAGAATATAGTAAAAAGTGTTTTGTAACATAGCTTTTGTTGGTTTTATTTATTGTGGTGTTTGAGTGCACACTGTTTTTACTATTTTACCGGAAAGGTTTGGTTTATTGACCTTTTAGTGCTAGCAGCTGTTTTCTTTACTTTTTACGCTAAGTGATGACTTCACATTTTTCATGTATGTGCTCAAAATATACCACTCCTTCTAATAGTCCCCCAACTTATGCCACTACCTGGAGAACTCTGAACTGGATGATTCTGCCACCTCCTTCTAATTCTCAGACAGAGAGACACAGATCTAAAATACTATTATTGTGCACCATTTTATTAAAATAAATCCCTTTAAAACCTATAGTGTTCAGCCACTGCTCTGCAATGTTTCCTAGTGTTTTTATCACTGTAGTGCAAATACGGGTACATGCAGAGCAGCAGTTGGATCTTTAGTTTTTTTTGTAATTTAATTGTATGTCACAAAACAGTAGTGAAAAATAGTAAAAGATTTGAAGTCAGCAAGCAACACAAACAACCTGAAGAGGGTACATAGGTATTACGGCTTGTAATAGCCAAAAGATGTAAAACATACTCGGACAGCATATGCAAAACATTGAAATACTGTATGTCAGAGCAGCCCTCAAAGTGCTGGATACACGTGGGCAACATCACATTTATTCAGAAAATTTAGGGTAACTGGTAAAAAGTAACAAACAGGTTTTATAAAAAAAAAAAAAAAAAGAAAAACAGATTCAATTGTATGAGACTGACTCATACTGGGAAAGGTCAAAGCAGTTATATGGGTAGTGGCCTAGGAAGAGATAGAGAAAAATATTCTGATTGGTCCTAGGCATCTCATGGTTTATAGAATAGATCCAGTTTTTCTGTTAAGGTTGTGGTATGGTGCACCATGCCTCGAACCATAGCTATAGTATCTAAGAGTTGGCTATGAGATGGGGGAGAAGTGGAAACCCAGCACCTAGAGATGGTCCTTCTAGCTGCTGTTATGATATGATTAGCTTACTTCTGTGATTTTTTAGAAATGTCTAAAAAAGTTAACCCCAGAGGGTAGTGGATGGGGTCGACAGTCAAATAGGCATCAAGGATATTTTAAAGCATGGACTAAACATAAAGTCAAAAATGCTGGAGGTTAGTACATGTCCAAAGTAAGTTAAATAGAGAACCTTTGTCTCGACCAAACCTCCAATAGTAATTAGGTAAATCCTCAATAATATCACTTACAAAATTACCCCATAACTGGCAAAAAGTGTAAAATGAACCTGTGCCCTCAGGAGTATAGGGAACATTTATCACATAAATATCTCAATGCTGCTACTTATTCAGAAGTAAATTTAGAGCATGAAATCTCATATAGGTGCTTGAATGAATATCACAATATAACATTTCAGTAGTGCAAAATGATGGTACCTATTGACCACACTTATATAGTTAGTCACTGCAGCAAAAACACTGATGCACTTACCCAACTCAAACTCTAAATTAGTACTAAACAGTCCTTTTTTAAAAGTCTATAAAAGTCCATAAAAGCAATACACATGTGTAACGACACCCCATGTATGAAAGGGGTTACAGTCGTTTAGGACATTTCATTCCCGAACACAAAGGCAGCTACCGGACACTCCCCTCAGCCGAACAAGAAACCCATACAAATAATCCCCCCCCCCCCAAGTACAAGACGAGGCTCTGTATTCAGGGTCAAGCAGGAATCAGACTCTTTATTGAAAAGGAATACACACTTTATATACATGTTAGAAGTAATGCAGTCACTACATGAACAATGACCCAAATCCAGTCCCCAACATCACACAATGGTTACATAACAAGCTCCCATTACACATTACTCTCAGTGTCAATACATCCCTTAGCAGACAACAGGTGAGTTCATTAGCGCACTTAACAATAGGGGAATGGAAAGCCACCTCAGACAAGAATATCACAATTAATTTATTCAGACAAAAGCAACATTGTTAAGCAATAGACAGTCAGTCTCCACATTGAACTTCCTGGAATACCCATATTAGGAGTTGTACTTCCTGGTCATGGACCCCGCAATGTACAGGGAATAAAATCTTCATATTTCAAGAGAGACATCATTCCTGAATATCACTGTCCCATTTGGAGCCATCCAAACCATATCCCCAGTGCCCCCCAGTTTCCTGGTCACCCCGCACCCAAAGTGACTCCCTTCACACATGAACTTGAGACTTAATCCAGGAAGAAAGTACCTGTGCACTTAGAGGGACACCCTCACACTCCACCACCAATGTGTCAGGAACACTGCAGATAGATGGGAGACTCACCAGATGAAATTGCCTACCCACTCTCATGGATCAGGCAAACAAGCGTATCAACCAATCATGTGCTCCTTCCGGTGCGATTCAGCTCCCCTATAGTGATACCTCCTCTCACACGTGTATGTAGAGATATAAACAAACAAGCCTCCTCTAGCGTGATACAGTTTTCGCTGAAGCTTTATTGCATAAAAACATCACTCATTGCACTCACTTGTTTAAGCAGTAATAATCACATATAGGATGTCAGTATCATGATTAGTGGCTGCCGTCAGTGCTCTCACCAACTCCACACTGGTACAAATGACCTCCGGAGACAATCATCAATCTATCTATCTATCGCGTGACCATACGGCATCCACAGCCTGTCCATCATAGAGTGGTGAGTGTCTTCGGAGGTCGTTTGTACCAGCGTGGAGCTGGTGGGAGCACTGATGGCTGCCACTACTCATGATACTGACAGCCTAAATGCTATTATTACTGCTTAAACAAGTTAGTGCAATGTGTGATGTTTTTATGCAATAAAGCGTCAGTGAAAACGGTATCACACTAGTGGAGGCTTGTTTGTATATATCTCTACATACACGTGTGAGAGGAGGTATCACTATAGAGGAGCTGAATCGCACTGGAAGGAGCACATGATTGGTTGATACGCTCGATTGCCTGATCCATGAGAGTGGGTAGGCAATTTCATCTGGTGAGTCTCCCATCTATCTGAAGTGTTCCTGACACATTGGTGGTGGAGTGTGAGGGTGTCCCTCTAAGTGCACAAGTGCTTTCTTCCTGGTTTATGTCTCAAGTTCATGTGCATATGCTTTTATGGACTTTTAAAAAGGACTGTTTAGTACTACTTTAGAATTTGAGTTGGGTCAGTGCATCAGTGTTTTTGCTGCAGTGACTAATTATATAAGTGTGGTCAATTGGTACCATCATTTTGCACTACTGAAATTTTATATTGTGATATTCATTCAAGCACCTATATCAGTAATTATGTAAAGTAGGGTTGGTGGTGTGGATCACCTTAGGTGTCCTATACCAGTACATAAAACTTTGTATGCATTCTCCCTATATACCAAACATCTGGAGGATTTAAAAGTTGATTCCCATATTCTCTTCCAAGATTTCATGGGGATAGAGCATTGGATAATTTGGGCCCACTTACGCATATACTGTATAGATGAAGGTTTTCAGTAACCAGGAGTGCTTTATGCAATGATTTGTAAATTGAGGATATAAAGTGTAGTTGTTGCGGGCCTTGGATGCAGATTTGTTCAAATTTGGTTGGGCTGTCTATAGCTAGTGATGGAGAGAGAGTGGAGAAAAAATGTTTAAATTGAAGATAAGAGTAAAAGAGGTTATTGGAAATATGATGTTTAGTGTGGAGTTCTCCAAAGGGTCTAAGTTTGCATGTGACCGAATCTTCAAAATGACATAACTGAAATATATAGTGAGTCTTTAGATATAGTGGTTTTAGCCCAATGCATCATTTTTTTTTTCATAGGACAGGGGGTCCGGGATTGAAGGATTAGGTTTTTAGTTTTATAAAGTATTATTTGGGCTATTTGGAGATATTTTCACACTAGCGTGGGTGGTACATAAAACATTCACAACAATGATTGCACCAATTAGCTAAAAGTTGTTAAGCACAACAAAGTTAAATTTATTTTTTGGCTTAGGGGTATCTATTGTGGTCTAATAGTGCCCATCGACTGGAGGATTGCAATAATAACATGTTTTTGACCACCATTTTGATGCTAAACTGTAATGCTAGCAATCCTCTCAATAATTCTACCTCGATAAACAATTGTCACAACAGACAATAAATAGAATGATTGTGTGAGTCTTGATGTTTGGCCATTTTCACATGCCCTATAAAGATTCCTAAAAAAAAAAACTTCATATCATTGTAACAGAAAAAAAAAAAAAATGAAAAAAAAAAAAAAAAACATGCATACAATTTAATTTTATTAAAACAAACACAATACTTTTATATTACATGATGATGGATAGATGTATTTTTAACCTCCCTGCAGGGACAGTGTCCCTACGTCTGAGTTTAATAAGCAGTCACGTAATGTTAATAACTCTTCTATGGATGTTGTATTGTTAACCTCCCTGCAGGGACAGTGTCCCTACCCTAGAGTTTGATAACCACACAAGTGATCTTATTAACACATCCAGAAAGAATATGCATACTAAATGACACAAGGGAGTGGTTGCTCATGGATAAATTTTAACTACTTTGCTGAAAACCAGCACAAGGCAATAAAAATGTTCGTCTCCAGATAATAAATCAGTACAAATGTTATATTAATCACAAACTAGCAGAAATGTTTTCCATTTTCTCTTACATAAGTATGCTGCTGATTTATGCATTCATACAGTATTGTGCTTTCCTGCCCATCTATCATTTCTGTTTTGTGTCTCAATATAATTCCAAGACAGTGCATTGTTTTCGAAGCGAACATAAAGCGATAATATATTACATCAGCTCAGGCAGCAAGTATGCTCTTCATTTTGCTTGAAATTATTTAAAATTTCAAACAGTGACTAGGAACTAGTTGGGCTGAATCCCCAAAGACCTTTACTGTGCAGACAGCAAGTTGTTGCTTGCTCTCAGAAAGCCTCTCAGACAAGCAACAAGTAGCTCTGTGCTCCCAAAGTTTATTATTATGTAAATTTACATCCCTGGTTGTAAATAGTGTGTTGTACATTTCCTCAAGTTCTGAAGATGACGAAGAGAGATTTTCCATTAAATGCATGGAGACTTGCTTCTGAAAAGCTTGAACACCACACTGAATAAATATGTATATTTGAATCTTTATCTATATGCATTTGTCCCATGTGGGTATAGAAATTGTCTAAGCAAACAGTTTTTTTTTCCAAACTAGAGGCCCTTTAGTACCATTTCTTTTGGTAGATTTAATTCTTTACAAAGCAGCATCAGTGCATTCAACTAGACATAATGTCTAGCTTATCCAGGGAATCTGCAGAACTCTGTTAAGCATCAAAAGCTCACGTTAATGATGGTAGTGCCATTATAGTCTTTATTCCCAAGCTACATGTGCTCAATTGTCCTGCTGCCCTTGACATGTTTACTCAGTTGCTGTTTGTTGTATTGATCTAGAAAAAAGCTGGTAAATCCTTGTGGTCTTCCAACTGAAGAAATAAGATAGAGCAAACAAAAATTCTGTTTTTATTGCTCCTTCTATTACATCTTGTGGGTGAATTCAAACTCCTTGAATACATTCGCATAACTTTAGTGTATATATCACATAGAAGTATTTCTTTTTCAAAGTATAAAAAACATACAGTCAAACGATGATTGGTCAAACAATCTGTCCTAACAATATATCCTTTGAGAAATACAAAAAAAATACTCAAAGTGGATGACAATCTTTCTACTTTAAAGCTATGACCTCAAGTAACAGAATAGGCCAGAAGAAGGTTCCTTTCATGTGAGTGAAAAGGAGACAGAGGAGGAAATGACTGGTACTAGCAAATGTTTCCAATGTCATTTATTGATTCACCATCCTTGTAAAACACAGGATATGATGGGTCCTAAAACAGACTGTATTGCTTAAATGCAATGTAGTCTCTTGAGAGCTCCAAGATCTGACTGTCCAGTCTAGCATGGGTGTCTAGATCCACATTTAGGAAAGCAATGCTATACTTTACTAAAACTGGAAAGAGCAAAATCTGGTGCAGCTCTGCATAGAAACCAATCAGCTTCCAGTTTTTTTTGTAAGCGCCTAATTGAACAAGCTGAAGTTAGAAGTTAATTGGCTGCCATGCACAGCTGCACCAGGTTTTGTACTCTGCAATTTTAGTAAATAAACTTTCATGTTTTTCAACATCGTATATAAGTTAAAGCCTGGGGCTGTATTGCAAAATCTTCTCACAAGCTTTAAAACTGGTGGTAAGTTAAGCCAGTGTTTCTCAACTCCGGTCCTCAGGGCACATTAACAGGCCAAATTTTAAGTATTACCTTGGGGAGATGCAGACTAGAATACTGTAATCACTGAGCAGCAAATGATATCACCTGTAATGCATTTCAGTTTTCTTGCAAACCTGGCCTGTTAGTGTGCCCTGAGGACTGGAGTTGAGAAACACTGAGTTAAGCTAATGTTTACAAAAGTATATATTGGCAAACATGTTATAATTATCTGCTCTGTGCTTTGATTTTGCACAGAGCAGCCCTGCTTCTTTGCCTTCTGTCTCCTCTCCTTCTTCTGAGTACCCCACTAGCAAGCCGCTTGCTAAGTGGGTACTTATGTGCACTTGCTCCCATGCCCTGCTGCCTGCAAACATTGACACAGACAGTTTTGATTGACAGCAGCAGAAGCCAATGTCTCTCACTGCTATCCTTGTGAGGGGGGAGAGAGCAGAGAGAGCCGCTGCTCTTGTGCAAAGTGCTGGATCGAAATTGAGCTAAGGTAAATATAAGGGGCCTGTGGGAGGGGGAACCTGCAGCACAAAAGGTTTTTTACCTTTGTAGAGAGTAGAATATTGTAGAGAATGCATTAGGGAAAAAATCTATAAAGCTTTAGAACCACTTTAAGATCATTGTTGTGTAAAGAGTAGTATTTGGGGACCTTATTGACTATGGTGCGCACACATGTAACCCTAACTTCTTCAAAAAGCAGCATGTGATATGAAGGCTAAGTTTACCTACTAATAAAAACATGGGTTACAGTATTGTCTTATTTTTTTTTCAATGCACTAATTTTGGATCTTCACTGAGGTTAAATGAGGCATTATGAAAGTAAAAATTAAAAATGAGCATTAGGGATCCTTTTTAGTACTAAGCTTGTGTGTCACCATACAATACCAGTTCTGTTGAAAGAAACCTGACATGAATAAAGTTAATGCTATTGTTGACCTCTTATCCAGAAAATCCTATTTGCCAGGTTTCAATACTAACTTAACTTCTTCAGTATGGCTATAGACAAAATGTGCAGCACTAGTACATAACTAACATATGATAGTCAGTGGAAAATCAAATAAAAAATATATCATAAAAATGTAGAAAATGCACATACTGTATATACAAATACATCATCTTAACGTGAAATACCAAACATGAATATAGGCAAAAAGTCCTTTTAGATTGAAATAAGAATAAAACCAATGTTCTTCAAATATGTGCTCCAAAATTCAATAAATGGAAATTTAACCACTTTAGCCCCGGAGGATTTGGCTGCTCAATGACCAGGCCCTATTTTGTGATTCGGCACTGCGTTATTTTAACGGACAATTGCGCAGTCGTGTGATGCTGTACCAAAACAAAATTGACGTCCTTTTTTTCCCACAAATAGAGCTTTCTTTTGGTGGTATTTGATCACCTGTGCGATTTTTATTTTTTGGGCTATAAACAAAAAATTTTGAAAAAATTACAATATTTTTCACATTCTTTTATATGAAATTCTCAAAAAAAAAAGTAAAAATCAAAATGTTTAACATTTTAGGCCAATATTAGGCCAATTTGTTTTCTGCTACATATTTTTGGTAAAAAAATCACAATAAGCGTATTTTGATTGGTTTGCGCAAAAAATATTGTGTTTACTAACTACGGGAAAGCTTTATGTCATTTTTATTTATTTTTTTTTTTTTTACTAGTAAAGGCGGCGATTTGCGATTTTTTTTTGCGGGACTGCGACAAATTGGACCCCTAACTGCCATTTTTTGACACTTTTGGGGGTACCAGTGACATTACTACAGTAATCAGTGCTAAAAATATGCACTGTTACTGTAAACATGACACTGGCAGGGAGGGGATTAACAATATGTGTGATCAAGGGGTTAAATGTGTCCCTAGAGGTGTGATTCTAACTGTCAGGGGGCGTGGCTTGTGAAGTAATCACAGAGACATGCGATCCTATATAGCAGGATCACATAGCCTCTGTGATCACTTCAGGGAGAATGACAGACGGCTGTGTTTACATCAGCCGTCTGTCCTTCTCTCTCAGCTGCGGGAGATCACGAGTGGCCGGTGGCCATCGGAGCCACCAGTCACACGCACTGGCTCCCCAGCTAATGAGCCGCCGGCGCGCTTGCCCCCTAGAGTCTCCTGAGCAAGCGACATAGTATAACGTCGCTTTGCCCAGGAGCGGCTGCCTGCTGCAGTAAAACTGCGGCGGGCGAAGCTAAAGTGGTTAATATGACACAATCCACCACCAGTTTATATATAAGGAGGCTTACTGGAGTGAGTAGACTCAATTTGGCACACGCCTAGTGAGTCAACCCATGCGTTGGTGTATATACACACCCAATATGACAGAAAAGGTCAGAAGATAGCCCCCTCACTAATCTTCTTCATGCTCTCGTATATTAGAAAGATTCTGTTAGCCATCATCAATTAAGGTATGTTTAGAGATTGCTGCTATCAAGAATACTCTCCCATAATGGATAAGTCATCCTTTCCTTAAATCAGGGAACCAGAATGTATTAAATTCAGAGACAGACAACTAGCATTGGCATCCCTCAAATTAACATTGTTCTTTAAAGACTGATTTAGTTAAATGACAACTCTACCTTTGGTACAAGTTGTCCTATAAGGAATGTAACCCCCACTGAGTGCTGCCCACTTGGTCCTATACCCTCTTCCTCTTCGATTCAGCGGTCTTTGCTGTGCAGCCACTCTAAGCAACACACAGCCTTGCTGTGGATTTCTAGGCATTTGTGATCAAAGGGAACACAGTCATTAAATAAAGCCAAAAAGAAGTTTTGACATTTCTGTTTTCCTTCCCAAATAAATATGTATGTTTTGGGTTTAGATGCACTTAAAAATAAAACCATTTTCTTTCTCTACATTTTAAAAAACCCAAGTCCTGCTAGAGATTTTTTTCATTGTTTTAGAGTAGAGTAAAGACGGATCAAAATCTTTTGTTAGGTTTTTATTACAGATGGTATACCAATTGGAGAACTTTATGCCGAATGTCAGTTTATGACAGGGTGTCACGGGGACAGAACATGAGGGAAAATTTCTATACACTAAAAAGAAACAGCAATAAAAACATATAAATAGTAAAATGGGAAGTTTTCAACTTTTGTAAGGTTTTGATTTTTACCGTTATGGAAGTTTTTCTTGACTCTGTCTCCCTGGGTGTCAAGATATGACAAAGTGTCACAGACAGGAAATTAGGGGAAACCTCTCCAACTGGACCATAGACCCACTCAATCAAAAACCTGCAAATAAACAATTTTGACTAGAGTTAGGACAAAAACATGATGTGGTCTCCTAAATAAAAAGGAAAACCTTGTAAAAGGCAAATGGTAAGCAGTCATTTGTGCGACCAGTTTTGCCCTCTTAGACTCACTATAACATGTCTTTCATTTGCGCTAACCATGTTTTCCCAAGCCTTAAAGTTTATCAATGCACCAAACTTTTTTAGGTTTGGATGTAATGGGTAAAAGGTTTACCAGACAGAAAATAAAGGAAAATCAGAAAGGAAACATGCATAAATAAAAAGCTGACAGATGTTATTGCATGTCCCAAAAACAAACATTTGTACTTCCGTGTTGCTGTTAGACAGCTTCCCCTCATTTTCTTTCTAGTAAAAAGGTTGTCCCTAGAATGTAGCCTCCAAACTCAATGATATAATAGGCTTCCCCACTCTACCCAAATAAAAATGTGGGCTTTAGATACATTTCAAGTCTCCTAACTTGCTTCCATTTGAAGATTTTCCACAATTTTCTTCTAATGAATAAAGATAATTACTGTGCTATAACAGGCTAATTGTTGTCATGTGCTAGGTTTTGTTTTCATGCAAAAACATAACTATAACACTTTGTAACGAATGTATTTTATATTGACAGGATTTCTGAGGTATTTTTGGAAGTGGCAGAAGAGGGAACTTCTTTTACCATGAGCCCGAAGGCTAATTTGATAGAGAAATGTGAATGTCCAGTGGGGTACTCTGGACTTTCATGTGAGGTATTCTTACAACAATAAAGAAGCACATTTCAATATATACACACTGATAGATATATATATATCTCACAGATGCGGTGAGCAGCACTACAGCATTAATTCATGTGCAAAGCAATCAAGCCATCCCACAGGCTACATATATAGAGAGAAAAGTCCACAGGGATTGCTGCACAAATAATTTTCTTTTATTGGAAAAACATCCAAGAAGTACATACCAGTACAATTGCAGAGTATTTCATCAAGTAACAGTTTCGGGCTAGTGAGATGACTCCCTTCCTCAAACAGAAATACATCTATATATATATATTTATATTGAGTAACCATGTGCAGTTGATATATAATTAATATATAACCAGAGGTACCTTTGTAAAATTATGAGACATGCACCAGGTTCATAAAATAAAATAAATAAATATATATATATATATATATATGAACCAAAAAAGGGAGTGGCACTCTAACAGCTCTCCAAATTCGGGGAGCAAAGAAACAACAACAAATGCACCTGCAAAATAGACATAAAAAAAGGGAACAAAATCCAGGCAGTAAAGACAAAAATAAAACTGCATGACATAATATCATGCTACCTGCCTGCAGCACTAGGAATGTAGATTAGGAGACAGGTACAGAAACAGACATGAACCCAGTGTAAAGTCACCAAATCAATGTTCTAAAGGTGGAAATAAACAGATAAGTAATAAATTAAAAACAATTTGAACAGGGAGAGCACTGAAGATGCCAACACCCATAGCAGAGAAGTCCCACTGGTTGCAAAGAAAATAAATAGGGAAGAGACTCCACAGACCTGTAGCAGGTGCCTTTAGAAAAGAGATCACAGGGGAAAGAGGGGCTGAACCCAGGGCTGGGGGAGGCTCCAGAATAGACAGCTTCCTTTGCGGTCCATTCTGGAGCCTCGCCCCTAGCCTTGGTTTCAGCCTCCTCTTTCTCCTGTGATCTCCTTTCTGATGGCACCTGCTACAGGTCTGTGGAGTCTCTTCCTTATTTTTTTTTTTTTGCGACCAGTGGGACTACTCTGCAATGGGTGTTGGCACCTTCGGTGCTCTCCCTGTTCTAAGTTATTATTATTATTATTATTTCAGGTACTTATATAGCGCTGTCAATTTACGCAGCTCTTTACATATGCATTTTTCATTCACATCAGTCCCTACCCTCAAGCAGGAAGCTGTCTAATCTGGAGATCCCCCTCCCCCCAGCTCTGGATACAACCTCCTCTTTCTCCTGTGATCTCCTTTCCAATGGCTACAGGTCTGTGGAGTCTCTTCTTATTTATTTTCTTTGCAACCAGTGGGACTTCTTTGCTATGGGTGTTGATCTCCTGTGATCTCCTTTTTTGATGGCACCCATTACAGGTCTGTGGAGTCTCTTTCTTATTTATTTTCTTTGCAACCAGTGGGACTTCTTTGCTATGGGTGTTGATCTCCTGTGATCTCCTTTCTGATGGCACCTGCTACAGGTCTGTGGAGTTGCTTCCTTGTTTATTTTCTTTGCGACCAATGGGACTTATTTGCTATGGGTGTTGATCTCCTGTGATCTCCTTTCTGATGGCACCTGCTACAGGTCTGTGGAGTCGCTTCCTTATTTATTTTCTTTGCGACCAGTGGGACTACTCTGAAATGGGTTGGCACCTTCGGTGCTCTCCCTGTTCTGAGTTCAAATTATTAATTAATTTGTTTATCACTTATCTGTTTATTTCCACCTTCAGAACATTTATTTGGTGACTTTACACTGGGTTCATGTCTGTTTTTGTACCTGTCTCCTAATCTACATTCCTGATGCTGCAGGCTGCTCTGTAGCACCCCCTTTTACTTTTTCCTTTACACATTACATGTTAACCATGCTCCCCCCATTCTAGCTCTGCCTTAGCATGGGCAGCCATAGGTAGCATGATATTCTGTCATTCGGTTTTATTTTTGTCTTTACTGCCTGGATTTTGTTCCCTTTTTGTATGTCTATTTTGCAGGTGCATTTGTTGTTGTTTCTCTGTTCCCTGGCTGAATTTGGACATTTTCTCATGATTGTATTTAGCTGGAACTTTGACATTTGCAATTGTCGATGTCATCGCATGTGGGTGATACTGATGTGAGGGGTTTTAGGGTATATATGACAACATATCACTTGCATCACTTGTTTGTTATCCTGAGGAAGACAGGCTTGTGCCTCATCAAAATGTTGAATAAAATTTCTATTGTGTGTTCACCTTCCAAGACCCATGGGTGCTGCCTTCTTTTTTGGTTTATGTGCACTACAGTCTTTGCTGTGCACCCGGGCCCATTTTTGATCCGTGTTGTGTGCACGGTGGCAGCTATTGGATAATAGATAGATAGATAGATAGATAGATAGATAGATAGATAGATAGATAGATAGATAGATAGATAGATAGATAGATAGATAGATAGATAGATAGAAAGATAGATAGATAGATAGATAGATAGATAGATAGATAGATAGATAGATAGATAGATAGATAGATAGATAGATAGATAGATAGATAGATAGATAGATAGATAGATAGATAGATAGATAGATAGATAGATAAATTGATAGATACATAAATATATATATATACATATATATATATATATATATATATATATATATATAAGGATTTGTGGTCCAAAATTGGTCAAAAATGCTCTTTACTTGTAACCACAAGTGGCAATAGTATAATTCACATTTTATCAGTAAAGGTACATTCACAACTATGTACTTTGTCAAGCTGAATGTAAAAGAAACAAATGCAATCTAACTCATCCCAGTCCCCAACACCCCCCCCCCCTTCCCCTCTACAGACAACTACAAATGTATCCCAGCAACCAGTGTATACAAAGTAGATCCTCTCCTCTCATTAAACACCTTATTCCAAACATTGTTTTTAAAACTCAGATAGAATCATAACACTAAATCTGCCCACAGAGGAATAGACGACAGCTCCTGTGATTACCTAAAAGTAGAAATAAAAAATGTTATGATAACTAGCTAAAAAATATACAATGTAACAAGGCTTATAAAAACAAATACAGATCATAGTGCTTATTTAAACCACTAGGTTGGAATGTGCCTAACCTGCTGATCCACTAAACTTCCCAATTCTTGAGTGTCATAATATTGTCAGAACCCCTTTCAATATCATATAAACAGCAGATCAGTTTCTTTATCATCAAACTCATTGAAGTGTCTTGTTACTGGAAGGCCTGGCTGCTTTGTTCCTAATAGAACACCTGTGTTGGGCTAATTGGTCCTTCATTTTCTGTATTTGTTTCAATAAGTTTTGCTACAGTGTATATTTTTTATATCTAATTATTGTAAAAATTGCATTTCTACTTTATTCTTTATTCTAAGATAATTGTTGAAGCTGTCATCTATTCCACTGCCCTGGATGGGTTTAGTCTTGTGATTCTGTCAAGTCTGAGTTGGAAGATTAATGAGCTGAATCATGTGTAAAAAGAGTTATTTGCTTCAACCACTTCTGGACTGGAAACTTTTCCCCCTTAATGACCAGGCCATTTTTTACGATACGGCACTATGTTACTTTAACTAAAATTTGCGTGATCATGCAAAGCTATACCCAAGAAAGATTGAAGTCCTTTTTTCCCACAAATAGAGCTTTCTTTTGATGGTTTTTGATCATCCCTGCAGTTTTTATTTTTTAAGCTATAAACAAAAGAGAGCGACAATTCTGAAAATAAAAAACAAGAAAAAAAACTGTATTTTTTTACTTTCTGCTATATAACATTCCCAATAAAAAAAATTTAAAAATCAAATTTTTTCATCATTTTAGGCCAATTTGTATTCTGTTACATATTTTTGGTGAAAAAAAATCCTAATACGTGTATATTGATTGGTTTGCACAAAAGTTATCAAATCTACAAACTATGGGAAAGATTTATGTAATTTTTATTTATTTATTAATTTTTTTAATAGTAATGGCAGCGATTAGCGATTTTTAGCTGGACTGCAACATTGCAGTGGACAGATCGGACACCTAACTGACATTTTTGACACTTTCGGGGGGACCAGTGACATTATTACAGTAATCATTGCTAAAAATATGCACTGTTACTGTTCTAATGACACTGGCAGGAAAGGGGTTAACACCAGGGGCGATCAAAGGGTTAAATGTGTCCCTAGCGGGTGCTTTCTAACTGTGTGGGGGTTGCATTTACTCAATGAACAGAGACCTGTGTTCCTAAATAAGAGGAACACAGGATCCCTGTGTTCATTACAGACAGAGCAGCGGTCTGCCATGTTTACAACGGCAGACCAGCATTCTTTCTCCACAGGGAGCGATCACAGGTGCCTGTCAGAAATCACGGCCACCGGTCCCACTGAATGGCTCCCTAGCGGTCCTGCGAAGTGACGTACAGTTACGTTGTTTCGCGGGACAGAACCGACCTGCCGCAGTATATGTACTGCTGGCGGTCGGTAAGTGGTTAAAGGAGAGGACCCGTCGCAATCAGCATTACAAAGAATGTAGTCATTCCAAATGTTTCTTTACTGCTAAAATGTGATTTGTACCATTGACACAAGTAAAGAGCATTTTGGACCAATTTTGGACTACACATCCTCTAATTTTTCTATATGTGAGCAATGAATTTGAAAGCCTGCTTGATGTGGATGTCTGTTTATTGAAGCTTGCTAACAAGTGTAACTCGACCCATGAATGAATATACAGTATCTCACAAAAGTGAGTACAACCCTTACATTTTTGTAAATATTTTATTATATCTTTTAATGTGACAACACTGAAGAAATTGCACTTTGCTACAATGTAAAGTTGTGGGTGTACAGCTTGTATAACAGTGTAAATTTGCTGTCCCCTCAAAATAACCCAACCCATTAATGTCTAAACTGCTGGCAACAAAAGTGAGTACACCCCAAGTGATAATGTCCAAATTTGGCCCAAGGTGTCAGTATTTTGAGTGGCCATCATTATTTTCCAGCACTGCTTTAACCCTCTTGGGCATGGAGTTCACTAGAGCTTCACAGGTTGCCACTGGAGTCCTCTTCCACTCCTTCATGACAACATCACTTTGATGGTGGATGTTAGAGACCTTGCACTCCTCCACCCTCCATTTGAGGGTGCCCAACAGATGTTCAATAGAGATAGGTCTGGAGACATGCTTGGCCAATGCATCACTTTTACCCTCTGTTTCTTTAGCAAGGCAGTGGTCATCTTGAAGGTGTGCTTGGGGTCCCATCCCCATGCTTGACTGTAGGGAAGACACACTTCTCTTTGTACTCCTCACCTGGTTGCCGCCACACACGCTTAATACCATCTGAACCAAATACGTATATCTTGGTCTCATCAGACCTCAAGACATGGCTCCAGTAATCCATGTCCTTAGTCTGTTTGTCTTCAGCAAACTGTTTGTGGGCTTCTTCGTGCATCATCTTTAGAAGAGGCTTCCTTCTGGGATGACAGCCATGCAGACCAATTTGATGCAGTGTGCAGCATATGGTCTGAGCACTGACAGGCTGACCCTCCACCCCTTCAACCTCTGCAGCAATGCTGGCAGCACTTATACGTCTATTTCCCAAAGACAACCTCTGGATATGATGCTGAGCATGTGCACTCAACTTCTTTGTTCCACCATAGCGAGACCTGTTCTAAGTGCAACCTGTCCTGGTAAACCACTGTATGTTCTTGGCCACCATGCTGCAGCTCAGTTTCAGGGTCTTGACAATCTTCTTATAACCTAAGTCATCATTTTTTTCAGATCCTCAGAGAGTTCTTTGCCATGAGGTGCCCTGTTGAACTTCCAGTGACCAGTATGAGAGAGTGAGAGTGATGACACCAAATGTAACACACCTGCTCCCCATTCACACCTGAGACCTTGTAGTACTAATGTGTCACATGACACTGGGAAGGGAGAATGACTAATTGGGCCCAATTTGGACATTTTTACTTAGGGGGTATACTCACTTTTGTTGCCAGTGGTTTAGACATTAATGGCTGTGTGTTGAGTTATTTTGAGGGGACAGCAAATTGACACCGTTATACAAGCTGTACACTCACTACTTTACATTGTAGCAAAGTATAATTTCTTTAGTGTTGTCACATGAAAAGGTATAATAAAATATTTACAAAAATGTTAGGGGTGTACTCACTTTTGTGAGATACTATATATATATATATATATATATATATATATATATACTGTATATAAAATATATATGTATCTCTCTCTCTCTCTCTCTCTCTTTATATATATATATATATATATATATATATATATATACACAGTGGGTACGGAAAGTATTCAGACCCCCTTAAATTTTTCACTCTTTGTTATATTGCAGCCATTTGCTAAAATCATTTAGGTTCATTCTTCTTCCTCATGAATGTACACATAGCACCCCATACTGACAGAAAAACACAGAATTGTTGACATTGTTGCAGATTTATTAAAAAAGAAAAACTGAAATATCACATGGTCCTAAGTATTCAGACCCTTTGCTCAGTATTTAGTAGAAGCCCCCTTTTGATCTAATACAGCCAGGAGTCTTTTTGGGAAAGATGCAACAAGTCTTTCACACCTGGATTTGGGGATCCTCTGCCATTCCTCCTTGCAGATCCTCTCCAATTCTGTCAGGTTGGATGGTAAACGTTGGTGGACAGCCATTTTTAGGTCTCTCCAGAGATGTTCAATTGGGTTTAAGTCAGGGCTCTGGCTGGGCCATTCAAGAACAGTCACGGAGTTGTTGTGAAGCCACTCCTTCGTTATTTTAGCTGTGTGCTTAGGGTCATTGTCTTGTTGGAAGGTAAACCTTCGGCCCAGTCTGAGGTCCAGAGCACTCTGGAGAAGGTTTTTGTCCCGGATATCCCTGTACTTGGCCGCATTCATCTTTCCCTCGATTGCAACCAGTCGTCCTGTCCCTGCAGCTGAAAAACACCCCCACAGCATGATGCTGCCACCACCATGCTTCACTGTTGGGACTGTATTGGACAGGTGATGAGCAGTGCCTGGTTTTCTCCACACATACCGCTTAGAATTAAGGCCAAAAAGTTCTATTTTGGTCTCATCAGACCAGAGAATCTTATTTATCACCATCTTGGAGTCCTTCAGGTGTTTTTTAGCAAACTCCATGCGGGCTTTCATGTGTCTTACACTGAGGAGAGGCTTCCGTCGGGCCACTCTGCCATAAAGCCCCAAATGGTGGAGGGCTGCAGTGATGGTTGACTTTCTACAACTTTCTCCCATCTCCTGACTTCATCTCTGGAGCTCAGCCACAGTGATCTTTGGGTTCTTCTTTACCTCTTTCACCAAGGCTCTTCTCCCCCGATAGCTCAGTTTGGCCGGACGGCCAGCTCTAGGAAGGGTTCTGGTCGTCCCAAACGTCTTCCATTTGAGGATTATGGAGGCCACTGTGCTCTTAGGAACCTTAAGTGCAGCAGAAATCTTTTTGTAACCTTGGCCAGATCTGTGCCTTGCCACAATTCTGTCTCTGAGCTCTTCAGGCAGTTCCTTTGACCTCATAATTCTCATTTGCTCTGACATGCATTGTGATCTGGAAGGTCTTATATAGACAGGTGTGTGGCTTTCCTAATCAAGTCCAATCAGTATAATCAAACACAGCTGGACTCAAATGAAGGTATAGAACCATCTCAAGGATGATCAGAAAAAATTGAAAACACCTGAGTTAAATATATGAGTGTCACAGCAAAGGGTCTGAATACTTAGGACCATGTGATATTTCAGTTTTTCTTTTTTAATAAATCTGCAACAATGTCAACAATTCTGTGTTTTTCCGTCAATATGGGGAGCTGTGTGTACATTCATGAGGAAGAAGAATGAACTTATTTGATTTTAGCAAATGGCTGCAATATAACAAAGAGTGAAAAATTTAAGGGGGTCTTAATACTTTCCGTACCCACTGTGTATATATATATATATATATATATATATATATATATATATATATATATATATATATATATATATATATATATAGAGAGAGAGAGAGAGAGAGAGAGAGAGAGAGAGACCCATTTGTTTAGCAAAAATGACACTGTAGCACTACAATTTTTTTCAATCATTGTAACTGAGAATAGTGGACAAATTGCTCAATCTGTACTATATCTTCTTTAGGTGTGCTTGCCTGGATTCTTCAGAATGGCTCCTGTTTTAACAGGACAAAGAACTGGACCAACCCTTGGGACATGTGTACCTTGCCAATGCAATGGGCACAGTAACATGTGTGACTCAAACACTTCTGTTTGTCAGGTATGATTTATTCTCAGTCACAACCCCTGCCTCTGAATAATCCACATTTTAGGGTTCTCCACTTTCTGCTAAGAGTAGAAAAATCAAATTAAAATTCTTAAAAAGCACAAAATGTACACTTTGTGTTAGTAAGTTGTTATAGTGTAGCCAGCACAGTTGTTAATTAGCATGCATTACTTTACTTTATTATACCTATAGTAAACTAGTAAATACCCTTCTTGATCATAGTCAACATAAAACTACAGATCTCTCCATGGCTTAGGTGACAGGGAAGATAAAGACTTTGGAGTATAAGAAACAAAATAAATACATATTGTAATATATATATTCTTATAGACCCATTGCCATGACCAAGAACAATCATTCTGGCTAGTTACAGAATTAAGTTGCATCAGAACAGGCTAAGAAAGAACTAGTACAGTAGTTATATTTTTGGAGTCAGAGCTTTTAGCAAGCAAACAGTAAGCTACACAGTTGGGACATCACCCTAATCTTGACTTAAGTGCAATAAAGTTTTACATTTGCAAGACTGGGACATGGCTCTGTTTCTCCATCTTATTTAACCACTTCCAGGCCAGTTCTGACATTCCCCATCCACATAGAAAACTACCTAGAACCACCAAACAGTGTATATATATATATACACCAAGATGACCGATTATTAATAAAATATGATGTTACGCTAAAGTCACACTTTAAAATTACATCTGCCTGTGGAACGGCACCAAACTACAGTACCTAAAAATCCCCTCCTTCCACCTGTAAAAGTAATTCAGTGGCTTCTTAGTTGCTAGGTTTACTTTTACATTAAAGGGAATCCCTAGCACTAATAAAAATTAGTTGTTGATCATTGCTACAGCCACAGGGATGATCTAGACATCACCCTTCTAATCTGGTACATCGCTAGGCGGAAAGTGGTTAAAGCTGAATCTGCAAATGCAAACACAGATACCGACACATAGCATAGGATTAGTCTGATTTTCTGAGTGTACATATAGACATATAAAAGGAATAAAGTACAAACAGAAATACAGAGGCTACCTAGACTTTCTTCTGAAAAATATCCATAGGACCAAGCAGTACACAGGCATCCATATGGACCAACCAACTGCAATGTAAACCTGAGTGAATGATTAGTGTTCAATTTTACCAGCTAAAAGAAAAAAGGGGTGGAAAGAAGAAAAAAAATGGAGAAAAGGAACAGAGTGAGTAAGAAGGGGAAGGAAGGGGAAGGAAGGGGGAGGACTAGATGGCAGAGGGTTACGACTCCGAGTTCCTTATGGAAAGATGACAAAATATAATATAGGAGCATAACCTATTAATCCTATGATGTAGGTATAGAAGAGTCTAAGAATTTTGACAGTTTTGTGTGCAACTTCAGCCTTTGTTATTCTTAATAAAGGTTAACCTTAAAATGTTGATCTACCAACAATAACAATAAGATCTGTGCATGTATTTAGATGTAGCTTTTTTTATTTCCAGGGCTGTAAACACAACACTACAGGTGATCACTGTGAGAGGTGTGCTCTGGGTTTCTATGGCACTGTAAAAGGATTCCCTGATGACTGCAAACCATGTGCTTGTCCCCTACGTATTGCAAGCAACAAGTAAGTAAAATTGTATAAGAGTAAGCAGTGCCTTTCTCATCAAATATACAAAGTATATTACAAAAAGGTTTGGAAAAATGTGTTTAATATTATAAATAACATCTAATTCTGGACACTCAGAGTAGAAAAAGAAAATACCCCTCTGATTGCATTGTTTGGTAAATGGGAATTTAAACATAAAGATATAATTGTGTCCATAGAGCACCAATATGTTTGTGTAATACAAATTAGAGTTTACCAGGAGGAGTTGGTGAAATCTACAAGCATGGCTTCTGTTATAAGAGAAACCAAGGAACTAAACAGACTGGGATTTCTTCCTACGTAATATGCAGTAGAATCAGAACTATCTGTAAGGTAGCAATTATTTTTCATCAGAAAATAATACCTTCCATGAATAGTGTACTGGACATTACTGTATGATCTATGTTATGCCAGCCTCTGTGCCAGCCATTTTCTTTGGAAACAACAATGGTCATCCTGGTCAATTGAGTTGATGTCGAGTGAGCTAGATCCAGTGAATTAAAAATAATAATGCTTTGAAAAGTAACTGAGCAAATGCTTTTTTTATTTGTTTTATTTTGTTAAATTGCCAAAAACCCACATGCAATATAGTTATGAAAACAATATGTTCCAGATGAAAGACCCATAGCCAGCCAGTGCAAAAAATCAGGTAGATTGGAAAGCCTATAAAAAAAAAAGAACTAAACCTGAAAAAGTTTGTCTCGACATGAAGGATTAAAAAACCAATAAGCATGAAGAAGTTAATTATGTCATCAGAGTGTACCTTTTCAGAGGTTATGTAATGATTTTGTAGGTTGATGTTATAAATATTAAGTGAAAATATAATAAGATAAACTAAAGAATATAGAGGAGTGAGAAGTCATTTAATCAAAAGCCGACTATAAGCTTTACAGTACACAAACATAATCTTATTTATTTGCGCTTGTAAACTTTTCCCTAAGCAAATTATATTCAAGCTATCATTTTCAAAAGTGTTTTGTTCCTGTACACTCAGCACTTCAATATGGTTATAAGCTGTAGATCTATTTTTACGGAGTTGAAATTGTGTTGGATAATGAGTTTGAGAGTTGTAGATCAATTTGTTTACATTTTTGCAAAGTAGTAATTTTATTACCTATTCAGACTCTATTGATTTAATTTTTAAGTGAGTAAATGTGCAGTGCTGAATGTACTGATACTGGGGAACAGCCTGGAAAGCACCAAGTAGCAATCAGTCGTAGATGAGTCTGCATTTAGCAAAGATCCTGAAAGATGGTTTCTAGAGCTAAATAAAAATGAGTCACAGTGATATCTTCTCAGTTTTGGAAGACACCATACAGATTTTTCAATTACTTTGTCAATAAAAAAAAAAAAGAATAAGTTTCTGTATTTAGTTAGGGAACAGGTTTCCTACTTGGTGATTTCTTTAAAAACAGATTTTCATTTTATATAAAAAATACATAAATAACATTTAAATGTAAAACCTAAAGGGGGTAGAATTTTTTTATATAGTAGGTGGATACTTTATAGGTGCAACAACAACATGCATTTACTATATTATTTGTTACACAGCCAAACAGATGTATGCTGCACTCTCAGCAACCACATACACAGTACTGTGCCTATCATAGGAGCTTGAAAATCACAATAAAATATAGAATAGTAATATTACTAAAAGCATTCCATTGTGTCCAAAGGTGATCATAAATGGCTATAAATGCAAACATCATTTTAAAATAGGGATAATCCTAAGATTTGGTCTGAACACAGGCTGTTAGCTGTGTTGGCAGCTGTGGCTGTTTGGGCTTTCAGATAGAATTCCCAGCCATGAAGGCAAATAATTTGGGGACAGTTAAAATAAAATAAAAAATGGCACATTGGTTAGACCCAAATTAATACCAGTGCATTCAGGTCTAGTAAGAATGTTAAAGGGAACAATCCGCAAAAAAATAAAAAAAATGGAAGACGTGAAGTCAACCCTGAATTCCCTTTGGGTTTGGTATAGATTTAAGGGGAAACCCATCAAAAATGGAAAGAAAAAAGTGTGTAGCCCCCCCAAAAAAATACATACCAGATCCTTATCCAAGCATGCAGCCTGTGTGGCCAGGATAGAGGACATGTGTATGTGCCCCCCAAACCATACCAGATAATGACATGCCCTCAACATGAGGGAGGTACCTTGGGGATCCACTCTAGAAAAGCATCTTGTATCCATTTTGATGAGTACAAGGGCCTCTTTCACAGAACCCTGGCCCAGTAGTTGTGGTGGTTTGTGGGTGGGGTGGGGGGCTTTTCAGAATCTGAAAGTCGCCTTTAAAATTAAAGGGGCCCTCAAATAATGTTCTCCCTATTTGATTGAGTAGGGTTACATCGTATCCCTACTCATTCACAAACTAATTGTAAAAAAAAAAAGAAAAGAAAAAAAAAACCCACACACTTTTTATAAGTCCTTAAAAAAAAATCCCACAATGTACATCCATCAGTAAATGCAAAAATAAATCCACACTAGGCCACCAGAGATGTATAGTAACGTAGTAGAACTACTTAAGTACCGAAATGCGGTATCTGTACTTTCCTGGAGTAGAATTTTTTTCTCCTACTTCTACTTTTACTTCACTACATTTTTTCGATGATTTCGATACTTCTACTCCGATATTTTTTTTTTTGTGCTGCATAGTTACTCGTTACAATTATAAAAATTACCACTGCCAGAACAGTAGATGGCAGGTTGCATAAAGCTCAAAAAAATGTGTATAATGTCATTTGTAAATCAGCGCATACGAAAATAAAGGCTGTGTATAATAAAAGCTGCTATACCAAATCTTTCCAATAAAAAGAAAATATGAAACAAACAAATAAATGGTGCTACAGCGCTTAAAGTGCATCAAGAAACTACTAACAAACACAGGTTAATCATTTGAATAAATCATTTGAAATAATAAAAAACAATATAAAGTTCAAACTTTTGACTTCTTTCTTTAATAACTACATAACACAGTACTTGTACTTCTACTTTCAGTACTTGAGTAGAAATTTTTTTTCAAAACTACTGGTACTTTTTACTTTTAGTACTTAAGTAGCAAATTTTTTGAAAAAACTACTTGCAATACTTAAGTAAAAAAAATGTTGAATACTTTAGTACTTCTACTTAAGTAACTTTTTCTGCGAGCACTTCCACTTCTACTTAAGTCACTTTTTGATCGAGCACTTGTACTTTTACTCAAGTAGAAATTTTGAGTACTTTATACAAGTCTGTAGGCCACTAATGAAAGTACATATAATATAAGCAGCCACTTTGGCAACTGTGATACCAGTTCAAAAAATAAATAAAACGTAAGCATGACTAAATAACAGGTGTACAACCACCCTACAAACAATATACGCTGCTCAAAAAAACCCTTTTTAATTAGAGTATAACATCAAGTAAATTACACTCCTGGGATATTGATCTGGTCAGTTAAGTAGCAGAGGGGGTTGATATTAGTTTCAGCTGCTTTGATGTTAATAAAATTAACAACAGGTGCACTAGATGGGCAACAATAAGACCTCCAAAATAGGAATGTTTTATGGGTGGGGGCCTCTGACATTTTTTTCCCTACTCATATTTTCTGACTGTTTTCACTAGTTTCACATTTGGCCAGAGTCAGTGCCCCTACTGGTAGCATGAGGCAATAACTGGACCCTATAGAGGTTGCACAGGCAGTCCAAATCATCCAGGATGGCACATCAATGTGTGCCATTGCCAAAATATTTGTGTCTCCCAGCTCAATTTTAAGAGCATGGAGGAGATTCCAGGAGAAAGGCAGTTACTCTAGCAGAGCTGAACAGGGTCGTAGAAGGTCCTTAACTTATCAGCAGGACCTGTATCTGCTCCTTTGTGCAAGGAGGAACAGGATTAGCTATGGCAGAGCCCTACAAAATGACCTCCATCAGGCCACTGGTTTTATTGTCTCTGACCAAACAATCAGAAACAGACTTCATGAGGGTGGCCTGAGGGCCCGACATCCTCTAGAGTACCCTCTGCTGACTGCCTGGCACCATGGAGCTGGAGTGACATTTGCCATTAAACACCAGAGTTGTCAGGTCTGCTGCTGGTGCCCTGTGCTTTTCACAGATGAGAGCAGGCTCACCCTGAGCACATGTGACAGACATAATATGGTCTGGAGAAGCCATGGGGAACACTATGCTGCCTATAACATCATTCAGCATGACCGGTTTGGTGGTCTGTCAATGATGGTCTGGGGAGGCACAGACCTCTACAGGCTAGACAATGGCACCCTGACTGCCATTAGGTATCGGGATGAAATCCTTGAACCCATTGTCAGACCCTATGCTGGTGCAGTGCATCCTGGGTTCCTCCTGGTGCATCACAATGCCCGGCCTCATATGGGAAAAGTATGCAGCCAGTTGCTGGGGGATGAGGGAATTGATACTATTGAATGGCCCCCACACTCGCCTGACCTAAATCTAATAAAACACCTCTGGGACATTATGTTTTGGTTCATCCGACCCCGCCAGGTTGCACCTCAGTCTGTTCAGGAGCTCAGTGATGCCCTGGTCCAGATCTGTGAAGAAATACCCTTAGGACACCATCCGTCGTCTCATTAGGAGCATGCCCCGACATTGTTAGTTGCATACAAGCACATGGGGACCATACAAACTACAAATGAACCATTTAGAGTTGCTGCAATGAAATTTCAGTAAAATGGATTAGCCTGCTGCATTATGTTTTTACTTAGATTTTTGGGGTGCCTTTGAATTCAGCCCTCTGTAGGGTGATAATTTTCAATTCCAATTAACCAATGAGGCATCCTTTTATTCCTAACACATTACCCAGTCCATATCAGTATAGATATCCAGCATGAGATGCAGTACCATTCACATCTCTTGTGTTTTCAAAGTGTTCCTTTACTTTTTTTGAGCAGTGTATATCAAAGTAGAAGAATAAAAAACAAATATAAAGCACAAATATGCAAGACAAATTTCATATGGCAAGCCCATACACACATAGACCCAGTTAAAACATGCAAAATGTTTATCAAATACAGTGCAAAAACCAGTCCATTCATGTGCACAGTTAGTCTCAGAACTCAGGTGACGTACTAAAGGACAGGCAGAACTTTTGCAATCTATAGTGCACAAACCAGTTTACAGTGCAAAAACCAGTCCATTCAAGTATCACAGTAGGTCCCAAAACTCAAGTGACATACTGAAGGACAGGCAGAGCGTTTGACATCTACTGACATATGTGCACATCTATAGGATGCTTAACAATACTGTATGTCTCAGCATTCCAGGTGTCACTTACTATATATGACCATAATGCTTGTTCCTAACATATGGCTACTGAGATGGGGAAGCCATTTAGATGTTTCCTGTTTTTCTTTTTTTGGCTAGCTAGAGAAAATTCAGCTTCACTGGCTTAATGCCCAGGGTTCCTGTTATGATATTTTTTGGGATTTCATAGTTTTAGTGCCCCCATTGGAATATGTCTTTTTTATTATCCCTTTTGGCAATTACGTTTTAAGGTAATATTCATGTGTGCTCCTGTCTATTAATAGCTGTATTGCAAAAGAAAAAAAGTCTTTTGTTTACTTCAGCTCAAACTTCAGTTCACACAAACGACTGAATGAGACTGAGGAGTGGTTGATCCCTTGAGGCCCTCTTGCTCTGCTCAGATGGACAGTTTCAGTAAGAGAGACAGTCTGAACCATCTAGAAAGCCAACAATATTTGTTAATGTTTATTTTGGATAATTTTCTCCAAAAGCTTTATGGTCAAAATACGTTATGGTCAGCTATGCATGCTATAATACAACACATTACCAATGTTTGAGAAGGTGTTTTTTAGGCCACAAATGGCTCCACTTCCTTTCTAAATTACATTGTCACATGACCAACAATAGATATATTTTACAATGCAGTCAATTCTATAACTCAATGGCACTTGTGTACAGTAAAAACATTTGGGCCTTAGTTTATAGAGAATTTCACAATAAACATTCTAAATTGAAATATATTGTTTGAATGAAGAGTTAAAATATAAAAACCTCCCAGTGTTGTACATTATTGAAAAAAAAAAAAACCCAGGTCCATTTGTTTTCTTGTAAAGTGTTGTTTCCAAAGGTCGGCATTAGTAATTGCCTTGCTACATATTTCTAATCAACACATAAATGGAGAAGGGTAGGTTTAATCAGCAAGACCTTGCTTTTTACAATATCCCCAGTAAATGAAAACACCAAAGGCTAAATGTATTAGAATACTAATTATTCTTGGTACATTTCTCCAAAAAGCTCATTGAAATTATCAAGGCTATTGTCATATAATGAGTCATTTAGAAAATAATAAGTAAATATCTTCAAGTGGTATGTCATACATGCATTTGCATGCCCTGAATAATTAAATAGTTTAAAAAAGAAATAAATGCAGAAGGCTATAATTGGCAACATAAAATAATTTTAAATGCATCCATAAGAAAATATCACATATGACAAAAGGCATATGAAACAGCATTTTAAATTATTATTTAGTAGTATGCTTGTAGCATTCAATGTCCATTTCAATGCTATCGGGGTGAAAATATTGTTTGAGGATTTTATTGGTATGTCCAACAGCCATGTGCTACCCAAACCTTCAGTTTTAGGCAAAATTTACTCATAAGTGAGGGTTGGATAGTAAACATGTATTTATATTTAGTGCTGTATCTCTTACACTGCTACCTGAGGCATAAGGGTTTCCTACTGTAAAAAATGGCCCCATTGTACTTACAACCAAGGACATATCTGTATGCTAGGGAAAACATTTATACAAAGAAACTTGAACAGTTTGAAGTGTCACATGTGCAGTCTAGTGTTACATTAAGTAAAACAATATTTACATTACACTGACAGGGCATGAGTAGATCGATTGAAGAAGGTCTCAAAGGCACCACATCCCAAATGGATAGAACACAGGAATAGAAGAATTGCTCTCGAAAACAAATGAGAGCTAGGATTTCTAAGGTGCCAATAACATATTAAAACTCAATATTTTTTATTTTTGTATTTTAAAAGCCCATATAAATGACCACATATTAAAACCATAGGATCAATCTATTTTCAATATCCATTGAATGAGTTAATTGTGATAAAAAATCACAGTGTAGTAATCCCGACATGTTTCGTCATTGATTTGGTTTCTTCAGGGGATATATTTTGCTACATCTAAAATAAATAAATAAAAAAAAAGAAAACAAAATAAATATACAGATACATGTGAATAAGAAAGTTGAATTAATTGATATAGGTAAAAGCATGTGGATAGACAATAATACAATGGTATAAATAATTATTCAATATTGTAAAACAATGTAATTCTACATAACAATCAACAACAACATATTGCAATTGGACATACAGCTAAAGATTGTTCAAGAGCATCTTACCAAAAGATTACACTGACTGGTCAGGTGATGAGCCAATCAGCACCAAAATATAGATAGCAAGCTGGTTGAAGCATACATGAACAGAGCCATAACAGTCCAAAAGTATGTTAGGTGATGCAGTAGTACAGGATATATGATTCATGATGATCAAAATACCCAATAAAGATCTTTCAACAACATGTGGCTAAATTGATTAACCATTTTCATGGCCATATTTCAAATATGTAATAATGTGCATGTCTGGTGCATATACAGTGGCATGGACTGAGTGGTCAATGATCTGTGCTTTTCATTGGGACAGACCCTTCCTGATCTCTTTTATGCACCAACAAGTGGATTTTAAGAGCTGCATTATAAATAGGTTTTACTGTTGGCTTATAAAACATCTAATTCTACCTTTGCCAATTCTTTGGAGCTTAACTTTGTGATTTTGGATTATTTTTAATATTTAAAAAAAATGTAATGTCTTGCATTTGTTTTATCTCCACACCCCCCCCCCCCCCACCCCCACCTTATTATTATTATTATTTCATAAAAAACACACTTGGTATAGCTGAGCATATATAAAATATAAGGCTTCTATGAGGAGGGTACCACCTGCAATTGGAAGGCTGAGGTTTTTTTTTCCTGATATTTTGTAACCAAAGCTACTTTAAGACAACAGTTGGCCAGGTCCTGAACTGTGTACCCTATCAAATTTTTCCTAGAAAACTAATCAGTACATTTTAGTCTGCCAATCTGTGCTACAATTTGGGACATACACATGTTAGGTTAATGTTTAATGTTCATTGTATTTACTATATCCAGCCTAGATTAACAAATATGCAATTTTCGCATTCTCAAAGTCAACCAAGACAATCAACATGCCTTTTATATTCATCCCATGCAACAATGGGGTTGGGGGGCACTTAACTGGCCTAGACTTGCACATGGCACTCTCAAATAGCCAACAGACTGCATGAACTGGAATATAGCAAACCAGTAGGTAATACTGGTTTTGTTTTATAGCAATAGCAACTTTGCAAAAGTCTGGTGAGTGTAAGGCAGTTTCTCTAAATATGCTCCTAAGGTGCTCGTAATTTGCAACTCAATTTACTTGAAAAAAGGAAACATGTTAAAATATTATTTTACCGCTTGGAATAATAAAAGTCGTGGTTCAACATTTTTGTAGCTCCATAAAGTAAAACACTCTTAGTATACAAAAATACCCATCTTGGCAATGGCTTAAGAAATCAATTTGTTTTTTTTTTTTTGTTTATGAACATTTTTTCTGCCATCCACATTAAAAAACAAAGAGGTAGGTGTTAAGGTTTGAAGTGCTTTTAAATGCTTTTTCAATTTTCTTTGTTCGCCCAGCATTTACTTCAATGTTCAATGTATCTTGAGCCATCAACTTCATAGACTGTAATGCACACAGCACCTCATTATTTTTTTCACTACCAAAAGCAAACTAGGCAGACTGTTCAAGCAATAATAAAAAAAAAAAAAAAAAACATGATTTAGATGCCTGAAGGATGTCTAAATGTTCTGATGTTTCCATACACAAATAATAGGAAAAAAAATCACACAACACTATAAACTGTTGATATTTTACCTTGCAGTTATAGTAATAGATGTGCAGTTTACATAATTATTAATAACCAATAGTTAACTCTTTCATATGATACAATAAATCATTACAAAAGTATACAGTGCAAAGTAGAAATAGTAAAGTCTACCCTTTACTAAGGTCTTTTACCAAATAAAAAGTTGAGTTGTCTTTTTTAACCACTTCAAGACCTAACTGTTTTACCCCCTTTCCTGCCCAGACCATTTTTCAGATTTCAGCACTGTCAAACTTCGACTGACATTTACTTAACCATACAACACTGTACCCAAATGCATTTTATATATTTTTTAGAGACAGATCGATTTTTCTTTTGATGGCATAATCACCACTGGATTTTTTTTTTTTTGCTATTTTTGTAAAAAAGACAAAAAATGTATGTAAAATCATGCTGATGTTAACGGGGGCTAAAACCTAGAAGCTGATTGTTTACCCGATTCTGTGTGCTCCAGTCTTAGTAAATCTCCCCCAATATACTCTCAAAAGCATGTATTATTCTGTGTGATGGCTGATAAAGTATCGATAGTACTGAAATCCTTTTAATCACTTGGAATGTGTCTGGCCTTCAATGTGGGCAGTGTGTAAAAGTTAACCGTTTGGTCATTTGAATGGCAGCAGATGGCTAAATAATTGCAAACATTAAGAAAGTCAGGTATTTCAAAGTTATCCTTTCCCTTTTAGACCATTATTAAAGTAGCTTTCTCAGAAATATTGTATGTTTGAGAGAGTAATGGTTCATTTAAACTTATTTTTATAGCATTTTAGCATATGAGCTTACTGTTTCTTTTTTTTTTATTTAAAATGTTTCCATACAATTCACGAAATATAACAACAGCTGTAGCAAAAATATACTTATACTCTAAGCAAAATGGTATCCTCAGCAGATAACGGCTGCTGGCGAGGAGGGTGGGGGGTGAGTAGAGGGGAAGGGGGAGGAAATGCCTCAGTGGTTCACGAGGCTGGAAGGTGAACATGAAAACGGGGGTGGTGTCTCGGGCGAGACTCTGAAGTTGAACCTGTAATGAGCCATAGTGGGGTCAGTCTGGGGGAAAGTATAGGTGATATAACTGTCCCATTTCTCGGAGAACGATTCCCTTGAAGAGGGGGCTGAAAAGTCCGTATTGGTGTTGTCTATGGTAAGAAGTGTGGAGAGCTCTGATCTAACCCGAGTGAGAGATGGGGGAGATGTGGAAATCCAGTTGCTTAGGATAGTCCTCCTGCCGATTAGTAAACAAGAAAGGATCCACATTCCGGGTGGCTTCGTAGGTGTGCTAGACCATTTTTGGAGGCGTTTGTCCCAATAGCCGAACAGGAGTAGCATAGGGTCCTTGGGTAAGCTGATCTTGGTCACGTCCTTTATGAATGAAAGGATTTGGTCCCAGAAGTTGTTTATACCGGGGCAGGACCAAAACTTGTGGTGTAGTGAGGGCCTTTCTGCCGCACATAGAGGGCACTTGTGAGCATCCGGAATAGTTTTGTCCGATAAAAAAGGAATATGCGCCCGATGGAAGATCTTTAGTTGGGTCTCTTTCCATATTGAGTTAGGCGTTAGAGCAAGGGTAGTTTTGAGGCCTTTGATCATATTGGGCAGTGTGTCATCGCCTGGGAAGTCCTTAAGCCAGTTGGAGGCAGTGGAGGTGGACAATGCCGGCGGGCATTGTTTCAAGAGGGGCTTGTAGATCGAGGAAATAGTAAAGGCGTCAGCATCCAGCAGGGAGTCAATTAATGACATTTTAAAGCGGGTCTCTGGTCTCCCAGTTGTTGAAGAGAGATAGTGGATGCATTGCATCCAGTAGAAAATGTCCTTGTCCTGAACACCGAATTTGTCCTTAATGATACGGAAGGGAAGGGGGGTACCCGAGCTGGTGTCGCATAGTTGTCCAAAGGTCAGCAAACCCTTCTCCTCCCATTGGTGAAACACGGATTGGGTCAAGCCTGGAGTGAAGGTCGGATTACCCCGTATCGGAAGGAATTTGGAAAAGTGTATTGGCAATTTCAAGAGTTTGCGTACCTCCCTCCACGCTATAGCAGTGTCCCTCAGGAGTAGATTTTGACGTAGTTCCGGGCAAAGTGTCGCCCACTTAGCGTGCAAGAGGGCAGTTAGGGAGAGTGGACTGGCCATCTGAGACTCAAGCTCATAGTTGGAATATTGTGAGGTCTGTGATACCCAGTCCAAAGCCGCCCTGAGCAAACAAGACAGGTTATACATTCTCAGATTAGGCAGGTTGATGCCCGCGTCGCTTCTGGAGAGTTGCAATTTTTTATACGAGATTCTTGGTCTCTTTCTCCGCCATAGAAATCGGGAGAAGGCTTTCTGCAGGGTTTGCGCATCTTTATGTCTGATTAATAAGGGAAGAGTTTGTAGGAGATAGAGGAGGCAGGCAAAGCTAACCATCTTGATAAGGTGGCATCTCCCCAAAAGCGACAGCGGCAGTTCCATCCAATTGTCCAGTTCCTTCATTATTTTGGAGAATAAGGGGGGGGTAGTTCAGTGTGTAAATTGATACCGGGGTGCGCCCTATCTTAATACCTAGATAGGTAATGTGTTTGGATGCAATCATGAACGGGAATTCCCTTTCCCATGGACGGGGGGGACCTGTTCCCAATGGGAGTATTTCGCTTTTAGAATAATTTATCTTGAGACCCGAGCACTGTTTAAATCTGTCGAATGCGGAGATTATCACGGGGACATCGGCCGCAGGGTTTGAGGTAAATAGTAAAACATCTTCCACGAAAAGGGGAATGGCGCAGCTCCTGGGAGCCTATTCGTATGCCATGAAGAGGGGCTTTGGTCAGTAGATAACGGGAGAGGGGTTCGAGAGCGAGATTGAACAACAGCGGCGATAGGGGGCAGCCTTGTCTGGTGCCTTTGAATAATCTAAAATCATCCGTGAGGGCCCCCCCTACACACAATCTGGCTGAGGGTGTGAGATACATCGAGGTAATAAGATTGACGAAGGGTCCACTAAAGCCCATGCTGTTCAAGACACGACTCAGCCACTGGAAGTTGACGTTGTCAAATGCCTTTTCGGCGTCAAGAGTTACAATAGCCATGTCTCGGTCCGGATGTACACGAGCTTGGTCTAGAGCAACCAGGACCTTCCTTATGTTAACAGTAGCCGAGCGACCCTTGGTGAACCCAGATTGTGTGGGATGTATCAGATGGGGCATAATGTTGGCTAGACGGGTGGCAACAATTTTCGATAGGATCTTGACATCGAGGTTTAACAGGGATATGGGCCGGTATGAGCCCGGTTCCAGTGGATCCTTCCCTTTTTTTGAGAGAAGCTTGATGATGGCTTGGTTACCCGTCTGAAGATAGGGTCCGCCGTTCCAAATAGAAGAGTATACATCCACTAGAGTCGAAACCATACTGGGAGAGGCTGTCTTATAGAATTCCCCGGAAAGACCATCGGGGCCCGGTGACTTATTGGCTGCAAGATGTTTTATCGTCGACGCAATCTCGTCCGCCGTGATCGGAGCATTCAGTGAATCTAAATGGTCTTTGGATATTTTGGGGATTTCAGTCCCAGATAGGAAAGAGTCAGCCACTGAACTGTCCATGTCCTCGGGGGCGTACAGCGAGGTGTAAAAATCACGCATGATCCCCTGCACCCCTTGTGGGGTAGAGTCCACCGCTCCCGAATTGTTCCGTAACGATCCAATGTGTGTGGTGGACATCGGGCCCTTGCACAACCTGGCTAGCAGTTTCCCGGCCTTGTTACCGAAGCGGTGCAATGTCGCCGCGAGGTGCGCTTTGTGGATCGTTTCTACCCTGTCAGCCCAAGTGTCAAAGTCCTGTTTAGCCTCAAGCCATGCAGTGCGCGCCGTGGGGGTATCAGCCTGTATCAACGTCCGCTGAGCAGTCGTCAACCTTTCACTGGCCGTTTTGTATCCGCTATTTGTGTGCCGCTTAAAAGCCGCTGCATAAGAAATGATACGGCCTCTCAGAAAGGCCTTCCCCGCCTCCCAAAAGAGGAGAGGGGAGCTGCTATGTTGCATATTCGTCGCCGAGTATCCTTCCCACTCACGATGTAGGTACGAGGTAAAATCCGAGTTATTTTTAAGGTAGGAAGGGAATCTCCAGATTAGAGGGGTTGGGGGGGATTCCGCTAGTGTTAGGGATACTGAAACTGGGGAGTGATCTGAGATCGCTATGTCATGTATGGTGGCGTCGCGCAGGAGGGGAAGGAGGGAGTCAGTACAAAACAGGTAATTGATTCTGGTAAATAGTTTATGGGGGTGGGAGTAGAAGGAGTATTCCCGATCCGTGGGGTGCGAGTGACGCCAAACATCAGTCAGGGAGAGTGATTCTATTACCGACGCCAGCAGAGTTGGGTCAGCTCGCAGGGTGTCGTTCGGTCCCTGCCGGGGTGAGGATTTGTCCAGAACAGGGTCCATTACCGCGTTAAAGTCACCACCCGCAATACGGGGGACATCAGGAAGGGAGAGAAGCCGAGCCGCAATTGCGGCATGGAAGGAGCGGTCCAGGACATTTGGGGCGTTGGAAATGACTAGCTCAGTGTTACAAAACCGTATATGTGCGGATACATATCGCCCCTCGCTATCCGCTTCCGTGGAAAGGATTTCAACCGGGAGGCGTTTGTGGAACAATATCAGCACTCCGGCTTTGCGGCCGGAGGAGGGTGACCCTACGACCTTGCCCACCCAGAGTTTCTCCATGCGCTTCATATCTTCCTCAGGCAGATGCGATTCCTGGATAAGAGCAATGTCCGCCTTAAGCCGTTTGAGGTGGCGCAAGACTTTCATCCTCTTAACCGGGGATCGAAGGCCCTTAACATTCGAAGTCACTATAGGCATGGGATGGGAAAAAGGGGATTTATACTGGAAGCATTCAAATTTGGCCTAGCCCTACCCTGGGGCAGCATAATGGGGAAGACCAGGATGATAAGGCTGACCTGTGGAAGCTCTCGTAACCGTGAGCTCGCAGACAGGGGATAAAAGCACACCTTCATAGGGGAAAGGGGTGTGGGCGGGATGGGTGGGAAAATGGGATGGAACCGTGTATAAACACACAATGTAATACAGCAGATCAACAGTACAAACAGTAAGAACCTCTCTTTTTTCCGCATGTGTACAGCGCGGAGCCCAGCCCACCAAGCGTGCCCCCTGAGTCGAGCAAGGGTGGTGAGACCCACTGAACGGCCCGAGCGGTCATTATAGCCCGGGTTCCCAGCCATTCTTGGCATACTGGGCATCCGAGGTGTACAGAGCAGAAATAGAGCGCGAGCACATAGTGTTAAAATAAATGTGCATTAAACTATATACCTAGGCAATGGTACAAACAAAAGTGATATGCCAATGAAAACAAAACAGCATAAAGAGCAAACCTGAGAGAATGGTGGGGGAGCCCCGAGTCCTCTAGGCTTACAGCCTAGTGGGAACAGTCCCAGGCGTAGACCTAGTAGTGCAAATCATAGACAGCCGTGAGGGGGTCTTGTCAGCGCGAGACGTTCGGGCGACCAGAGCTCACCACGTCGGCATATCTTTGCCGTTTGGGAGATTCCTTTCTGGGGCTCCTTTGATCTAACGGTCTGGAAAAGGGAAGGGCTTTAGCAGATGATGATGAAGAGGGGCCCTGATCCCCCAGGCGGAGTGAGCGAACAAAAGCTTCTACTTCCTCTGGATCCTGAAACGCCATTTGGTCGCCGTTAGGTGCACGAATGCGCAAAGTCGCCGGATAGGCCAAGGTGAATTTCAGGTGTTCCTGATGCAGTTTCGAACATACGGTCTGAAAGGCTTTGCGTCTTTTTGCGACATCAACAGAATAGTCCGCAAATATCAGAATTTTCATGCCCTCAATTTGGAAATTGGAAGTTTGCCGGAACTTTTGTAAGATAGCAGACTTGTCCGCATAATTCAAATATTTTGCGATTATCGGGCGTGGGGTTTTACGATCTTCAGAGTACAGCCCCATCCTGTGGGCCCAAAGCAGCGGGGATTTTTTTGCGCAAAGTTCAGGTATAGCAGAGGGGGCAATGTTCTCTGGAATCCAAATAAATCGCAGATTACTCCGACGCGATCTGTTTTCAAGATCCTCCAGCTTATCCATTATGATGCGATTAAGCTTATCCTGGGTCTGTTCAGATCCCTGCATTTGATATAGCTCATCCTCGGCATTAGACAAGCGGGATTCAGCCTCATTGAGCCTCTTAGAGTGTGACTCCAGCTCCTTCTTTATGCTGGCCATGCCAGCAGCCACCGCTTTCTTCACTGAGGCCGAAATGGTGGGGTTTAACAGAGCCGCAACAGCTTGAGCGATTTGCTCGGTAGAGGTACCTTGCAATGTAGGGGAGAGAGCCAGTGTAGGGGCCTGCTGCGTTGTGCCCGACTGATGCTGGGTAGTGTCCATGGCTGTGAGCTCCGCGGCCGCGCCGGAGCAGGCCGAGACCGGGGCCTCGATTTGTGGAGGGGCCGGCGGAGGTCGGGGCGCGGCCTTCTCGAGGAACCGCTCCATCTGGCCGGATTTGAGGCACTACCGCCGGGTCCCTGGGTATCGATGGACCTCAGGTTGGGGGGTAGGAGCTGATCCTGGGCCGTGGGCAGATTTTTTAAGCTGGTTTCGGGGGACACGCTGCGGGAGCTGTAGAGCGCTCACCTACTCCATGCGGCGCCGGAACCGGAAGTGAGCTTACTGTTTCTGATGCTGTTATGCTGCTTTGACGCAAATGCTATTTTTACTACTTGCAATACTGTTTTCTTGTTGTCGATATATTTATATTATGATGATGATGATGATGAGGATGAGGATGATGATAACTATGATGATTATTACCATTATCTTTAAATAAATATCTCTCAGTCTGTGTAGACTGAGTGTGCCATTTTCTGTTAGGTATGTATGAAAATATGTTTGGCTCTTTTAACTAGGCCAGGCTTGCATTGTTTTAAGTATATGTTTTGACTTACCATTTTTAAATATGCAAATGAGTATTTCATCTTAAGGGCCCATCCACACTATATGCATTGGACAGCTTTGCCCAAGACAGCCCAATGCAAAGACAAAGCAAGTTTGCCCTATATCGTATTAGTTCAGTTTACAGCAAATTGCTGCATTGGTGTGAACTAAAAAAAATTGGACATGCTGCATTTATACACAGTGCAGCATGTTGTGATGCAATACACTACATCACAGTGTGCTGCGATACATTGATATGAATGAAATGTAATTTTGTGACATTTTAATAAAGTTAAATTATGCTTCCCTTAGTAAATACATCATCAAGTCAGATATGCAAGGATTTGACTGATGTCAGCATGTTGCCATTTTTTTTTTCACAACTAATAATGTTTCTCATTTTGTAACATATGGCATTGTTTTCTAGTTTCAGCCCCACATGTATCATGCAAGGAACTAATGATTACAGATGTACAGAATGCCCTCCTGGATATGAAGGCCAATACTGTGAGAGGTAAAATAGGAAATCAATAAGAATGATAAAGTTAAGTTGAGATGATAAGTACAGTAGGTGCACAATGTCATGCATTTAACCCTGAAGTATACCTTATGTCTAAGCATCTGACAATATGTGATGTATTAAAATTTGAAAAGAACAGTTACATTGAATCTGTTGCATATTTATTATCACCCAGCATCCAGCTTGATAAAAATGTATTGGTGAGTTTTATGTTTTAAAAATAGGAAATATGTCATATTTACCTGCTCTGTGTAATGGTTTTGCACAGAACAGCCCAGATCCTCCTCTTTTTGGATCCTCTGCCGGCACTCCTGGACCCTCCCTCTTGCTGAGTGCCCCCATAGCAAGCTGCTTGCTATGAGGGGGGTCTTTGTGCATGCTTGCTCCTGGGCCCTGCTCTGTTTGTCCATAAGACACACACAAAATGTGGCTCGGCTGTGCCCCTGCTCCCTCCTCACTGGCTGTGATTAGCAACAGCATGAGCCAATGGCTCCCACTGCTGTCTCTGCACATCGCTGAATCAAAACTGGACTCAATTAAGTATAAGGGGGGAAGCAGCACATTAAAGGTTCTTTACCTTAATGCAGATAATGCATTAAGGTAAAAAAAAACTTCAGGCTTAAGAACCACTTTAAGTTTAAAATACAATGGAAATTTTTGATAAGACTATATAAACATCCATCTTCCAGGAATGTACAATCTACACAAATTACCTATAATCTCACATTTGGATGTTGAATTATGCTCACTCATAAGTAGAGAATAATGATTGCCTTGTGCAAATATAACTGTCAAAGGTAAAACACATTTAGATGCGATTATCACATTATATAAGAACCTATTTTGCTTTAAGACTTGAAATGTAAGTAGTTTAAACAAAATTGTGGAAAAGAACAGGTAAGGAAATGTTTTAAACCTTTTAAAAAAAATGTTTTTTTTTCCCTTCTTTTTAAAAAAAAAAAAAAAAAAAACCTTTTGGAGGTGCTTATAGCCTCAGTAATAAACATGAATTATTACAATATTAAAATTTCATATCTTTTATTGCATTAAAAATTGTAAAATGTAGCTAAAAATAAAAAATATGTATCAATGCGGGCAAAAAAACAATACATGTAATAGAAAAACGGCAGTGTTACAGAAGATTGGAACAGCAAAGGATGCTGTATCTCAACACGTTTTGTGGGTTGTGTTTCTTCAGGTGATCCTTTAATAATTAAATATTAAATTAAATGAATTAAAGTATTCTGCTGATGACAAGAAAAATAAACTGATTTGTATGAGAATGAGTGGTTCTAATTAATCATGGGATTGGGGAAAACATAAAACCATCCCAGACCCATGACACCCAGCAGAAGTAAATTCACATGAGGGGGGTTACACACTCAGAGCATCAAATGTAGTTCTGAAATTAGTATATAAAACCAGGAGGTTACCAAAAATATACATAAATGGGCCAATATCCAATGCATAAAATAACAGGGGTAAAAAGAGTATAATACCACTGGATAACAAGGCACTCATGCCTTAAATAGGATTCAAAATAGGAATCATGGGATATTGGTCCATATATGTATATTTTTGGTAACCGCCTGGTTTGGTATACTAATGTCAGTACTACTTTTGATGCCCTGAGTATGGGAGCTTCCCCCTCATTTCATGATTAAGTAGCATCACTCGTTTTCCTACAAACCAATCACGAGTAAAAAAAAACAAAAAATGTTTGCATATAATAGATACATGTAAGTTTATATACTGTATGCTGTTGGTATTTATATTATTTTTATACTGTATGCTGTTGGCAGCCCCAAAAGGATCTCCCGAAGAAGTGCAACCCACGAAATGCATTGAGATAAAGCATCTTTTGATGTCCCGTTCTTCTGTAATACTGGAGTTTTTTTCTATTGCTGTGCATTTTTAAATGCCTGCATGACTAGTTAACTGTATATGTAATTATCTAGGGAAGTGATGCTTTTAATTCTAGGGATTGGGTGCTTGTAACATCCATTTTTGCCAATTCTTACAATATAAAAGAAAATGTTATATACCTTTACTGTAAAATACACCAAGTATGCTGTCTTATGCTGGAACATTATTAGGAGCTCCCAAGTCTCATAACTGCTACGTTTTAGCACATCATGTCAGTACAAACAAGAACAGTAATGTTACAGAGGCTGCACACCTCTATAAATTTGGTCAGGCAGAACTGACAGAATAAAGGGTTATACTTGCTCTGTGTATGAAATATAATAAGCTGTACAAGCATGAAGTGGCTAGTATTAGGTCATTGTGCCTATTTGCTGCCCAAAATAAAGCTCAACTTTTTTAGTTGGAGGTAGTGAAGGAAGAGAACTGTTGGCAACCCTGTCTTGTTATTATTGCTTTTTATTTCCCTGTTCAGGAGATCCCACATTCCTTTATTCTTAGTAATCATTACCGCCATTATCGCTGAAACTAAAAGTGGAGGAAAATCGAAAACTTTGAGTTGTTACAAGAGCAGGAATGAAGAATAAAGTGTTCCAGTGAGGGCCCCTGTGGCAGTGACAACTATCTATCTAAGGTCTGGTTCACACTTATGCAGGTTGCAGTTTTCATATTCCAGGTGCATTTTGCATTTTTCAAAGCACGTTTTTGATCCATTGAAGTCTATTGGACCAAAAACCAGAAAGTCCCTAGCTCTTTCCATAAAAATGCACAGATGTGAACGTGATCCATAGAAAACCATGTTAAATGAATTGTAGTGTGTTTCTGCAAAACTGCAAATGACCTGAAAAATGCATAGGTGTGAACCAGGCCTTTGAAATGATTTCCACCACTAAGGAGAGCTTTCCTCTCACTCTTTGGTGTCTATGAGAAATAACGCAAAAGGAAATCTCCCAAATAGGTTACAGATTGCAAACAAATCCTGATACGGGTTTTATCCCTTCCCCACTCTATACCCAACTAAGCAAAATGTTTTGGCTTTATAAATACAGTGCTTTTATTATACCCCAACACATTTCTAAAAATTAGGAAACCTTTACACAAAATGCTAATAATTATTTTTCTAAATGTCTATAAAGCTGCCATAGACCTAACATTGCAGGAGTTTATGAATGATTCAACACTTACTGTATAGATTTCTTGTTCATCTGACTGGCACATATATGTATAAGCAACTATTCTGTAATGTACAAGTCTTTTGGGTCAATTCACTAAATACCACATTCTATTGTACTCCTTATTCCAAAGTAAAGTGCATATAGTGAATTTCATGTTCACATTCATTTTTTGAATTAAAATATATCATGCAGTATTTTTTCTTAATAGTAGCCTGTTCACTAAAAAAAACATGCATTGTTTCCTGAATGTGTTAAATATTTATGTTTTGAGATATTTAGAGCTTAAATTTTGCGTTATTTTTGGCATTGTTTTTTCACAAATTTTTTCATGCAGCTTTAAAACTGCACCAGAAGTTATTATTGTGAAACTATAAAAGCATTCTAGTGTGCTTTCATTCACAAAATAATCTCTATTTGATGAAATGTTACAATTTATTACATTCCTGAGCCCCTGAGGAGAACTTTTTACACTGATGATACATTGTATACTTTTCACTTCCTGGTCATTGCGTATACTTTTCACTTCCTGGTCATTGCAGAGTTCCTCTAATTGTTATTTTGTTATATTGCACATTTCTAAAATACCGCTAGCAAACACCAGGTGATGAAAAATAAAAGTGTGTGTTTTCTAGTGAATTGACTTTAATGATTTTTCAAATTTATTTTATTTTTTTTGCGGTATTTATCTCACTATTTTAACAAATGTGTGGTATTTATCTCACATTTGCTATTTTACTTTGATAAATTGACTTTTTTATTATCTAATGCGATATTTCCAAGAAATTAGTCACGTGACTTTAGTGAATTGACCCCTATGTATTTTACAGGATTCCGCAGGTATAGGTTATCCATGATCGAATCAGTGGTGGTGATGAAACAGATGTTAATCACATTTTATAATCACCAAAAGTTTAACACTAATATATTTCAAAATACAGTTCCTTAGTTGAGGGAATTTTCATCAGCACAATACTAGTAATGGTAATTGCATAATTGTTTTTGGAATAAACACTGGTGGTAGGATAACCTTAAAATTAAGGGTTTCATTAAAGGGTTCAGCTGATGTTTCTGGTTTGCAGTTAGGTTCACCTTACTAGTAAGGGGTAAGTTGGAGGCTGAGAGTAAGGTTTAGGTTTAGAAGATCAAATTAATGGTATTAGTTCAGGTTTTCGACTACCATGGGTTTGCAGAGAATCCTGCAGCTTCATGAAGTTCATGAAACATGAACTTTTGATCAAAAATTTATAAGTGCACTGCAAATATAATCAAAAAAAATAAACTGCTATAAACAAAAAAGACTGTCAATTTTGTAAAAAAACAATATTTTTTACTTTTTGCTATAAAACATATCTACAAAAAAATGAAAACTAAAAGTCAAATTTCTTTTTAAATTTAGGCCAATATATATTCTGCTAGAATTTTTTGGAAAAAAAAATCCCAATAAGCAGATATTGATTGGTTTATGCAAACGTTATAGCATCTACTAACTATGGGACAAAAAATTCCTTTTGAGATCAATAAAGTATTCTGAATCTGATAAATTTATGGAATTTTTATTTATTTTTTATATTAGTAAGGGCGGCGATCATCAACTTATATAGGGACTGCGATATTGCGGTGAACAATCAGACACTAGCTGACACTTTCTGAGAACCGGTGACCCGAATACAGTGATCAGTGCTAAAAATATGCACTGTCAATGTACTAATGACACTGGCTGGGAAGGGGTTAAACATACAGAGCGATCAAATGGTTAACTATGTTTCTAGCCAGTGTTTTTGTGTACTGCTTTCACTAGGGGAAGAAATTGATCCTAGTCCCTGCTTTGTAAGAACACAGGATTGATCCCTCTCCCCCCTCAGATTAAAGATATGACTTGTTTTTATATAGGCATATCTCAGTTCTCTGTGTATTGCCGACGATCAGCAGATGCTGGAGGACATCAAGTGCCCAGTACCCGCAGATTGCATCTGCTGTGAATTATTACAGTAGAAGCAGCCTTCCGGCGGCGTGCCCTCACCAGCTGCAGGTGGAACTGCCACCATGTAGCAGGAAAAAATGCTATAGAGCAGACAGCAAGCAGTTAAATATATTGTTGAAGTACTATTTATAGGTTACTAAATATGTGAAGGATAGCTTGGTTGTGCAAAGTAGCAGAATTATGTTTGTGGAGTTATAGGTCTGCTGTTAACTCAAAATGAGATTTCAGATATAGGTTTGTTTTAACACAATATAATTTGTCCTAGAGAAAATTACAAAGGCACTAGCTAGTCTTAGATACAAGTTACTGCTGATAACTAGTGTTAGATACCTTCATAGTTATAAAACACTAGTTATCAGCAGTAAAGACTTCTCTGAGAGAGGTGTAAAGCTGGATGGTACCAATATAAACAGGTTACTCTTAAAATGTACTTATCATGTTACCAAAAGTATTGTACAGTAAAAAAAAAAAAAAAAGAGGTCATGTAACAGACTGTGAGACACATCAATTAAACTAGAAGTAAAGGAGAAGTTAAAAGCCTTTAAAAGAAACATAGAAAGGTCAAAAGGAGGAACTGAACATCACAATTTTACAGTGTTCTTTACAGTGAGAAAGCCAAGGATATTTATTGATAGGGGGTCGTTAGCGGGGTCATTAACTGCAGGCATAGCTTGAAGTATTTGCAATGAGTAATGTCTCCTAGATTTAGCAGACAGGAATTCAATGGAAAATGATTCTAGTGCTGTTTTGTTTTAGTAGGTAGGATTGAATCTGCAATAGTTATCAGGTAGCTGCAGTACAACAATGAAATAGTAGTCTATCATTTTATTGTTAGTAAAAATGGCAGTGTCATTTTTTTTTGTCTTTAAAAATAACAGCTAAGATGTCCCCAGTAATACAAATGAAAGGTCAGTAATAAAAGTGGGATTTTAGATTCATGGAGAAATGTTTAGGATGGTTTGACAAAAATGAAGTACTTGAAAAATAGAGTCTGGTTTTACTCTGTTATAAACAAAGGCATGTGATTAAATTATACATTTGTAGCGAGGGAAATCTTCAGGCAAACACAACTTTCGAAAGACCTAGTTTATTTTTGGCTTCTAGAATATATGTACTAGTGGTTATTGGGAACATAGGGTGATGAAGACAACTGGTTATGTAGTTTAAAGTGGTTGTTTATGACCGAATGGGCCATATTCGAACATACATGGGGCAAAATAGGAGAAATAATGAAATAAAAGAGTCAAAAAGATTTTATCACTGGCGTCACCAGAATTAATGCATTGATGCTACTGGTTTCTAGCAACAGATAAATGTGAAGTGGAAGATGATAAACCTTAATAAATTTAATTCTAAAAGTCACCTGAATAAGAGTGATTTTATGGGATGGTGAAGTAGCTAGGTGTTCAAAATCAATTAAATGGAAAACATCCAGAATAATATCAGAAAACTGGAACCTAAAAAATACAGAAGATGTAAAGTGAAAAGGAGAAATAATCCGATGTGCAAAGTCAGGAAGACAATACATAAAAATACATAGTGAATTAAAGCCACGTACACACGCGACGAAAATTGGCAGGGAATTTTCGTCCAACGTCCGATCTGCTGATTTTTGGCTTGTTAGTATGATGCTTCCTACAACCAACTCCGATTTTTCGGCCGAAAAAAATCTGGTGTGCAGACTATAAAATTTTTGTTGGCCGTCAACATAACGGCTGATTTTCATGCAGTCAGTACAGATTTCGACAGGGAAAAATCTGATGAGCAAGTCTGGGCATGCTCAGTGAAGAAAGAACACAAAGAAAGCAAACCAACACATGACATCACTTCTGAAGTAGAATTTTGTTGGCCGAGAAAATTAGTGTGCAGTCTAGGCACATTCCAACCAACAAAACACAACTCTGGACAAAAGACGGACGATCGGTCGGCCGATAATCGTTGCGTGTGTACGGGGCTTAAGGCTCCATGTACACGGGACGCTGGAAATGGCCGTTTAGGAGCAGTTGGGCCTTTTTTTTTAGAAGCCCCTGAACGCAGCACCATGTCATCTTATCTGTCCATGTACACATGGTCGTTTACAGTCATTTGCAGGCAGTTGCGTTCAGGGAATTTTTTTAGAACGCAATTATTTGCGTTCGAACGTGTGTTTCCCGGCGTTTCAAATGCAGAAACGTGGCCGAACGTGACTAAACGTGACTGAACGTGATGAACCTACATTCAGCCACATTATACGTCGTTTTTTTCTTCCATTCAAAATCAATGGTTCCCTATGGGAGCCTATACATTTGAATGGAAGTCGCACCGCAAGTCGGATCCGACTTGCGGCGCGACCTGCACTGTGAGAATCTTGAGGGGGAACTCCACGCCAAAAATGGGAAAAAAACTGCGTGGGGGTCCCCCCCTGGTTCCAAACCAGGTTCTTTGGGTCCGGTATGGAATTTGAGGGTAGCCCCACGCCGAAAAAACGGCTTGGGGTCCCCCCCAAAATCCATACCAAACCCTTATCCGAGCATGCAACCCGGCAGGCCAGGAAAGGGGAGGGGACGAGCGAGGGGCCCCACCCCCCCTGGACCACACCAGTCCACATGCCCTCAACATGGGGGGGTGTTGGTGATTTGGGGCAGGGGGAGCTCTGCACCCCCCACCTCAAAGCACCTTGCCCCCATGTTGATGAGGACAAGGGCCTCATCCCCACAACCCTGGCCGGTGGTTGTGGGGGTCTGCGGGCAGGGGGCTCATCGGAATCTGGAAGCCTCCTTTAACTCGGGGGCCCCCCAGATCCCGGACCCCCTCCCTATGTGAATGGGTATGGGGTACACTGTACCCCTACTCATTCACCACATAAAAGGCAGTGTATGGAATTAACGACAGGAGACGTTTTGGAAAGTTTATTAAAAATCTTCATCCGGCTCTTCTTGTCTTCTCCTCTCTGGGGTCTTCTGCTCTTTTGCTGTCCGCTCTTCTTGTGTTCTCCTCTCCGGGGTCTTCTGCTCTTTTGCTGTCCACCCTTCTGCTGTCCTCTCTTCTTTTCTTCTCCTCTCCGGTCTTCTGCTCTTTTGCTGTCGGCTCTTCTTCTTCCTCCTGTCCTCCTCCTCCGACGTCTCCGGTGATTATGCCGGTCTCCGGTCTCTGCAGCTTATTATATAGCCATTAGGGGCGTGGCCCCCGGTGACGTCATCGGGAGGCCCCGCCCCCTCATGTCACAGATGACGACAAGAAGAGCCGGATGAAGATTTTTAATAAACTTTCCAAAACGTCTCCTGTCGTTATTTCCATACACTGCCTTTTATGTGGTGAATGGGTAGGGGTACAGTGTACCCCATACCCATTCACATAGGGAGGGGGGTCCGGGATCTGGGGGGCCCCCTTGTTAAAGGGGGCTTCCAGATTCCGATGAGCCCCCTGCCCGCAGACCCCCACAACCACCGGCCAGGGTTGTGGGGATGAGGCCCTTGTCCTCATCAACATGGGGGCAAGGTGCTTTGAGGGGGGGGTGCAGAGCTCCCCCTGCCCCAAAGCACCAACACACCCCCATGTTGAGGGCATGTGGACTGGTGTGGTCCAGGGGGGGTGGGGCAGCTCGCTCGTCCCCTCCCCTTTCCTGGCTTGCCGGGCTGCATGCTCGGATAAGGGTTTGGTATGGATTTTGGGGGGGACCCCACGCCGTTTTTTCGGCGTGGGGCTACCCTCAAATTCCATACCGGACTCGAAGGGCCTGGTTTGGAACCTGGGGGGGACCCCCACGCAGTTTTTTTCCCATTTTTGGCGTGGAGTTCCCCCTCAAGATTCTCACAGTGCAGGTCGCGCCGCAAGTCGGATCCGACTTGCGGTGCGACTTCCATTCAAATCAACAGGCTCCCATAGGGAACCATTGATTTTGAATGGAGGCAGAAAAACGCTGCTAAAAGCAACGTGGTCAAACGTGCAATAACGCAAATGGAAAAAGCTACTGAAAGCACGTTTAACAGCTGCTTTTTCCCGGCGTCAGAAATAGCTTTGCAGGACGTTTTTTCTAACGTCCCAGGTACATGGAGCCTAAGCCTTCAAAGACTGGACAACTGAAAGAAGATATTGCAAGAATTACCTAAAAAGTGCTTTTTAGTGAAAGATGTAACTCTACCCCACAACCGTTTCTGTTTTCTAGGTTGGCTTTGGTTAAAAAAAAAAAAAAAGTATCAGAGAGGCCACGCCTGGGTTAGTGATCGTGGTATGATAGCCAGGAGATGTAGATATTTAAAGAGACAAAGGTCATGGACAGGATTCGTTTCTTGCATAAAGCAAGAGTTCCACAGCGAACATCTGAAGAAAGGATAGCATGAGGAATTTCTTGGGATAGAAATTAGCTTAGTTGGGAGCTTGGAAGTTTCTTAGTTATACTTACTGTTGCCTTTATTCACACTTTATCAATTGCATAACTTGAGCACAAGATATAAAAAATGAACTGTTTTATAAACATATAGATGAAATACATTAACATCAGTATATTTTCAGGTGTTCATCTGGTTTTACTGGTAATCCAAGTATTCCAGGAGGTTCTTGTCAAGAATGTGAGTGCAACCCATATGGATCATCATCTATGATATGTCACCCAAGAACTGGTCAATGCATGTGTAAACCTGAATCGACAGGCTTGAAGTGTGGTGGCTGCAATCAACGGCATGTGCGGGAGGGCCCGGTGTGTGCATGTATGTATACTAACCTGATTTACCCTTGTTTTTGATGTTTATTATGAAACCCAAGTATTTTCTGAAAATATTGTATTCCAGTGCAATATCACATACAGACATTCAATTTAGTAATAGTGTATGTAGTGCAGGGTGATGTTAATTATGGTTGTTAATCTGACTTCTGTTATTCCATTTTTTTAAGCTAATGAGAATTGGCTTACAGCTGATTACATCTTCTTCCTGTTCTCGCTGCCTGCTTGCTTGGGTCAGATGGAAACTCTCCCATGAAAAACTATGGGAAATCTTCTGATACACAAGACAAAATAAATATATTTGAGTTATTGATGTGTAAAATAAACACCATAGGTATTCAAAGCAAACCAAGCTTCACCTGTTTTACTAACCTCAGTGAAAGAATAACAGAAATTAGAGGAAAAATTACTCAACATGAGAGATTTTGGGGGTTATTTACTAAAGGAAAATAGACTGTGCACTTTGCAAAGTGCAGTTGCATTCTGCATGAGCAGTTGCCCCAGAGCTTAGTAAATGAGCAGAAGCTCTGCTGACTTCCATCATCCAATCATGTGCAAGGAAAAACACAATCTTTTTTAGTTTCCTTGCACGCAATTGCAAAATAAAGCTTTACCTCATTTACTAAGCTCCGGAGCAACTGCTCTTGCAAAGTGCAACTACACTTTCCAAAGCGCACAATCTTTTTGCCTTTAGTAAATCAACTCTTTTATTGCCATTTTTACTCTTTATCTTTTATGCAAGATGAAAAAAAGAAACCTCTATCAAAGTGATATGTTCTAGTACTGAAATAAAACATCCTAAACTCAGATTTTATAGACAGACAAACAATAGGTATAATAGCTTCAAATGTCCCTTATTTGGAGTGACTAACACTTTTTTTTTTTTTTTTTAACTAAATTCTTCCACCCCTCTTTCTTCCACAAATTTCCCTCTTTAAGGCCTGATGTAGAGGCTTGTATAAATAAATATAATATTAAACTTTAAAATATGTTAAGAAGATAATTGCAAATGGACAACGTCAAAGGAAAAGATGGCTATTCTCAATGTAGAGTGAAAAGTCAAGAGTTCTGTTCTCAGTAAATCACTTCAAATTAGTGAGGTTTTATATGATGTTGTGAAATCTCTTCTCACACTCTAAATTTTAGTGATGAAAACATTTTTACATCCCTAGATTGCTCACCTGCTTCTAGCCCATTGTTTATATTCTATATTCTATTCCCTTGGTATATCCACAGCTCTGTAGGTCTGATCATCAAGTATTCGTAAAATAGAAGCTTAAAAAAAAAACCACAAAACAAATGGTTACATTTGGACACAGATTAATGCTAGCTAACACCTGAGATTTTCAGAATGTCCACACCATTTTACTGTTACCTTTTAAATGCTGACCGCTAGCAAAGATAATATTCCTCAGCTTAGTGAATAGTGTGAAGGTGTCTTCACTGTGAACACATAAACAAATGAAGCTGCCTTTTACGTGATGACTGATAAAGAGAGCTCAGCACATTGATAGGGGTCGTTCTCACTTGTTCATTTTTGACAGATTTATTTTCTAACTCATGAAAGCACATGTTGCAATGTGCCGTGCATTACATGTCAATCGGTGTTATAACACAGGCCAACAGAAGTAAGTATGTATTGATGCACTAATGATGTGCATTTTTATGTGCTTTGTAATGTATATTGATATTCATTTTGATGTGTTTCAGACTGTTTAAGACATGTCTGGCTTAACAATACAAAAAAAAAAAAAAATAGGTGAGGAATCTAGGGATACAAAAGACAAATGAAAAAAGGCCTACCTCTTTTATAAATTAGTCCCCCACAAATGAAAAAAGCTATTTTGTATTGTTAACAGAAAGCATCTGTAAAGCTGGCCATAAGCAGATCAAATCCTGCTGAACCAGCTAAGATTCTAATCATATATTGGCAGGCTGAATGTACCCAAGGTGATTGAACCATCAACTTGAGGTACAATCAGTCTGCTGGATTTTACATGCCATTATGACTGTGTTCTCCCTGCAGGGATGGCTTTTCCCTGCTCCACCACCCACGTGGAAGAAAAATATATTTAAAAATATATTTTAAAAATACATTCTTAATATATTTTTCCTGAATATATTGACATATATTTGAAATACTACAATTTTGGCCATATTCAATATATTTCTAATATATTTTTGAATATATTATTGAATATATATTCAGAATACATGCTCAAATATATTTCGAAATGTATTTTGGAATGCATTGTGAAATATGCTGTGAATATATTCAGAAATATATGTTAAATGTACTTCTGAATGCATTTATCAATATATTTCTGCAGCCATAAATATATTTCAAAGTGCATTTTGGAATGCATTGTGAAATATGTTGCGAATATATTCAGACATATATTTCACAATGCATTCCAAAATGCACTTTGAAATATATTTATGGCTGCAGAAATATATTGATAAATGCATTCAGAAGTACATTTAACATATATTTCTGAATATATTCACAGCATATTTCACAATGCATTCCAAAATACATTTCGAAATATATTGCAAAGTGCATTTTGGAATGTATTGTGAAGTATGCTGTGAATATATTCTGGAATGTATGTTGTGAATATATTCTGGAATGTATGTTGTGAATATATTCTGGAATGTATGTTGTGAATATATTCTGGAATGTATGTTGTGAATATAATCTGGAATGTATGTTGTGAATATAATCTGGAATGTATGTTAAGTGCCAGTTCACACTGCCGTGACTTATCGGTATAATGAAACTGTTCTAATCCCAGCGACTTAGAAAAAGGTTTCTGCGCTACTTTGTGGTGACTTCTGTTAATGAAGTCACAAGCAAGCCGCAATGAGTTTGTGCAGGGAGTCTGCTGTCAAAAACGTGCAACTTTGAAGCTGCATAGATGTGAACAGGCCGTAAATGTACTTTTGAATCAAAAATGTAAAAAATATATTCCTATTATATTTTGAAATGCATTTATATACTGTATTTTATATATTGTAGGTCTATAAAACCAACAAATTCTTCTGATAGTTTTCAAAATATATTTCCAATGCATTTCAAATATAATACACTACATTAAAAATGTATACTCCTTGAATTCGAAAACATTTTCTGGATGTGGAAAAAAAAATTAACACAAAGTACAAAACTCAAAAATTTTATTAACATGTAAATATACAAAAAAAACAAAACACAGAAAACAAAGTGGTGTTAGGCGTGGCAACAGACATTAACAAAATAAGTTTATTTGTTGTATTCTGTTGAGGTTCCTGATGTTTCCTTCAGGCGATATTTCAGCTCCGCAATTTTTCTGTTGACAGCATCACTTATTACACCTTTGGAAGTCCCAGGAAACTTTGCCAAAGTGGCAGCTTTAAAAAGTAAATGGAAAATATTAGACTTATTTGTTTTTCCTTGTGAACCAAAAGCCCTGTAAACAGATGCATCTGAGTAAATAAAACTAACAATTTGAAGCATGTATAAAAATATTGTAGACCTTTAAAAATCTGTACAGAATCAAAATCTTGTCTCTCTCTACAACTTGCCTATTAATGCAGACTACTACCAGATTAACCACTTCAGCCCCGGAAGGTTTACCCCCTTCATGACCAGGCCATTTTTTGCGATATGGCACTGCGTTACTTTATTTGACAATTTCGCGGTCACGCAACTCTGTACCCAAATAAAATGTATGTCCTTTTTTTTTTTTTTTTTTACCACAAATAGAGCTTTCTTTTGGTGGTATTTGATCACCACTGTGTTTTTTTATTTTTAGCGCAAAAAACAAAAAACAAAAAAACACCAATATTTTTTACTTTTTGCTATAAAACATTATAGAAAAAAAAAAAATAAATAAAAATAAAAAATTCTCATCAATTTAGGCCAATATGTATTCTGCTACATATTTTTGGCAACCCCCCCCCCCTCCAATAAGCCTATATTGATTGATTTGTTATAGTGTCTACAAACTATGGGATAGATTTATGGATTTTTTTTTTTTTACCAGTAATGGCGGCGATCAGTGATTTTTACCAGACTGCGACATTGTGGCAGACAAATCTGACACTGACACTTGTGGCAGACAAATCTGACACTGACACTTTTTGGGGACCAGTGACACCAATACAGTGATCAGTGCTAAAAAAAAAAAAATGCACGGTCACTGTATATGACACTGGCAGAGAAGGGGTTAACATCAGGGCGATCAAAGGGTTAAATGCGTGCCTTGGAAGTGCTTTCTGTGTGGAGGAGGTGCTCTGACTGGGGGAAGACAGAGATCCATGTTCCTACTTAGCAGGAACATAAGATCTCCATCTTCCCCTCTGACAGAACGGCGGTCTGCCTGGTTTACATAGGCAGACCGCCATTATGCCGCTCTCCTGAACAATCGCGGACTGCCTGTGAACATCGGGTGCGCACCCCAGACCCTGTGCACAAAATCATATAGGTACGTGAATTGGAGCAGAAGAGCAATGCCCCGCAGTATATGTATGTGGGGTGGTCAGCAAGTGGTTAAATAAGATACTTCATTTTGACAACACTAAAATTGGCTTACTGTCTACCTGTCAAAGCTGATGTTTTCACTGGGTCTAACTGCACCCGCTTCTCTCCATCTGTCAGCCGCTTAGAAGCACCGCCTTTAAAGTTACTTTTTAATAGGGTTTCCGTGTCAAATAAACACACAAGAACAGCTCTAACAAATGCTGAAGCAGTACGACATTGATGTGCTGCAGTCCACTGCGGTACAGACAAGTACACACCAGTTCCAGGATGCAGCTCCATCTGCAATGAGATAAATGGCATATTAGGAACTAGATACTTCTTTAAATTTAAATGACAGAGTTTTTAAAATGAACGATTAACAATTCTGCAAACAATGTGGAATGCAAGATTTTGAAACCTTCAAAACACAATGTTAAAGAAGCCTGGTTCTCAGGTTGTGGATAGTGAACCAACGTTCAGTGGATCACCACATGCCTTCCACTGCACTAGATGAGGTTCCTTAGCCTCCCCATAGCACACTGTCAAGTTTTCACACTGAGCTGCCATTCAGAATATTTTTACCGAAGTGTCAGTTTGCAGTGGGGTGGTGTTATGGCCATGAGAGAGCTCCACCCATATGTGCATTGCATACAGCTCCATCACATGCCCTGTGGAGACTGGTGCCCGGACCAGAGCGACACCGCATTCTTGCTCTTAGCACCTATATGGTGCATGCAAGGGAGCTGTACAAGTAATGCACATATTGATGTAGCTTATTTATAGCACAACAAACCACGACCCAGCCCTGTGTGATTATTTTAGTTTACCATGCAATTGCACCTACCACGCATTCTGATGTGGGAAGTGCATTTCCATTTATTTGAATGGCACCCCAAATGCACCTCCCACCCACAGTTTGATAGCCCGCAACGCAATGCTGTGCATGCTTGTGTGGTGCAATTTGGGTCATCAGGTGTTGACCAAGGATGAATGTCGGTCCTGAGGTCTCATAGGTTGAGAACCACTGTTATAGAAAATGCAATAGCAATTTGAATCTATCTCTGCATGTTTTCTACTTCTCTATACATTTCTTCTTGGTGAATAAATTGAGGGAGCTTTTAAACTTGCTAATGTAGTCTTGCATGATTTTGTCATGTGCAACTAATTTCAAATAGCACTTGAAAATAAATCCCCCCGAATATTCAAGTGTGGGAAAAAAGAAGACAACCTGTTTAGGTCTAGAGTACGATGCTTGACAAGGAGATGAGCTCAACTCTTCAGATGAAATGGATGCTGATGCATACGATGCCCCCACACAGGATGAACTGCCACCTTCATTCTTCAGTGCTATCAGCTGCGCTGTTGTGTTTTTCAGTGTATCTAATACACCAGGCAGCTCTATGGAAATGCATTACTTTAGTTACAAAAACTTTTAAGAAGCAATCTATTTTCTCACTATATCTATTCATTTGTTAGAAATTGATTACTTATGTAAAATGTACCTATATATGATTAGAGGGTTTCCTCCAGTATGCTGCTGGCTCCCCACTAGATCAAAAATATTTCAGTAGGGTTTCCCAAGGTAAAAGTGAGCATGTCCCACAAAATACAAACTTACATGTGCAGTATGTAGTTACCACAGTGCACTTACTGATACTATAATGAACGCAGTACAGTAATCGAACACCTAACTATCCCCGAGGTACTGTTGTTTCTGGTTGATTGAGAGCTAATAGTAACTCTCGAGCAACCCCCCCCCCCCCCCATGACATCCTGTTCCCCCTCTCTTCCCCCATGACCTGACTGACCTGCTGACAAGCTTCCTCAGCCAACAGGTGAATGTAAGCAGCTGGGAGCAATAGTGAAACTGCTATTGGCCATTTCAAATTACAATAGCCAACAACAGGCTGGCTATTGTACCTGAACAGAGGAGTGAAAGTGAACAGAGAGAGAAAGTTCTCGGATTCACCTCTCTATTCAGTGGGCGGGCATAGCCAGCCTGCTAGTGTAATTTTAAATAGCCAATAGCAGGCTGGTTTGCAGGTTGCTTGAATGACAGATAATGGGGAGTTTACAGTATGAATATAATAAATGTCACAAACTTGTGTGCCATTGCTAATCATGATCAAGAGTTCTCTTTGTCAAATATTTCCACACAAAAACATATTCCAGTGGAAATAAAAAATTTGGATCTAGGTGTAGACTAGCAGAATGAGAAGAAGATACATAACCCACAGATTACCAGAATAATTGGGCAAAATTATGTTTGGTCATTTGTGTCCATTTTCTGCCTGCCTTTCAGAAATGTACCTACCTAGCTAAGAGTTAGGTTGTATTGACTTGCCTGTAACAATTAACTGTCTCAGTTGATGGTTTTCTTCTTCCAAGTGCTTAATCTGGTTTTCCATTTTCCTAAATGTTCCTGCGGCTTCATCCTCGTCTTGCTTATCTTTCATAGCATCAAGTAACTGCCTTGCAGCAGCTGTTTCTGCCTGTCTGCGTATGGTCTTCTGTGATTTAGACTACAACATTTTGAGAATAGTCACTAACACAAAGGAACATGTCATATTACAAACTTAAATTTAGGATTAATACAATTATCAGTAACAAAGCTAGGATATAGCCCCACAATTTACCACTAAAACAATGTTCTCAGGGGCAGACTGACACAGATCACATTATTAGTAATGGCAGCAGCATTAGATGTGCACATGCTATGGTTAGGATAAATGTTGGGATTCATTAATCGACTGATTTGGTTGCCCTGCTCTTTCATAATTCTTCCAGTGTTGTATAAAAGTACCCAGGGCCATATTTATTGATTAGATCATGGGCACATATTTTCTTGGGTCCCCTTGCCCCATACCCACCATGCCCAGCCCCTACTCAACACACCCCCACCATGCAATTCCTATTTCCACCCCAACATTCCAAGAAAAAAAAAAAAGGGAGAGATGACCCCTCATGAGATGTGAACCTGTGCAAGATGTCACGCAGTCATGCTACATGGTGTATGACAGGGGTGGAACAACACTATGTGATGCCAATAGCATAGTAAACAGAATGGTGTGACCTATGCAGAGGTGGACTGGCAACACATATACTAATCCATACCATCCTCCCTCCTGTAACATCCTCCCCCAGTGTGGGGGTGTGCTGTGCCACCCCCCCCCCACACTGTACCATGCTCCCTGCTGTATTGTACCACCTCCCCCCCCCCTGTACTGTGCCATCCTTCACACCTGGCATGCATCATTCTTCCTCCACACTGTGCCATCTCCCTCAACCCCCATACTTTGCTATCCTTCCCGGTCCTGTATCATCCTTCCTTCTATGCTTCCCAGCCAAATGTCATTCTCTTAGACAGTTGTCTCAGCTCCACACTGTCTCCTTGTAAATCATATGCAAAGCAGCCAGTGTCACAGAAAATGGCAGGCCTGGGATCAGAGAGAGGTCAAAGCAGCTCTCAGGGCAAGACACACCACTTTTTCACACAGCGGAGCCTGCCAACAGTGCAGGAGAAAGTTTAATATGCATTCTCTGTGGACAAAGCAGAGAACGGGAGCAGAGATGCACAGCACAGCCAATGTTCCTACAGTGACAGGTCCCCTCCCGGCTGAACGTTCAGTCCACCCTTGCACGTGTATATCTTTTGAGTGCTCAAGGGGCAGCTGCTTTGTTCCTCAAAACAATGACTGGGGCAACTGTCCCTTTTGCCCTAAGTGAAAGACAGTCTTTAAAGTTCTTATGCTAAAGAAGAGTATCAACCCTACATTAATAATAAAGGCTGTACCTGAACATATACAGGGGTAGATTCGTCCTCTGATGTTGATAATTCTTCTAATCTTCTTTTTGAAATTCTTTTTTCACTCAAAGGTTTTTCTTTTTTGGCAACAAGGCAATTTAGTTTTCTCATTAGTGAAAGTTCTCGATCTAAAAACAAAAAGCATAATACTTTAATCAGAATCAAGACTTTAAATATCTTTATTTAGTAAAAATGTTATAAATTTTTCATGCTTGCACCACATATCTGCAACAAATATCCAGTGTTATTGGTCACATTTGATGTTTTTAAAATTATATTCTAGAGGAAATATAAATAATCAGAATTTTACAGGTCTTTTTCTTAGGAGGCCTAAATACTGTCCATACTAAACTTCAGTCTTTGTGTGTTTTTTCCATTAAAAAGTCTAGTGTTATATGGTATTGGATGGACTGAATCGTTACCCAAGTGCACAGCTACACTTAACCACTTGCTGACCGTATACTCGGTACTTGATCCTGCACTTCTTGGTCTGGGGTGTGCACACGCGCTGCCGGCGACCCCCTTCCACTGTGATTGGACACGGCAGGATCCAATCAGTGGGTCCAGCTGACTTGATGTCTGACAGGACCCGCCGATTGTTCAGGACAGAAACAGAACAGTGGTCAGAACAAGGCAGACTGTCGTTCTGTCAGAGGGGAAAGTAGTGATCCTGTGTTTCTGCAAATCAGGAACACAGATCTCTGCCTTTCCATAGTACAAGCACCTCCCCCACAGTAACCAAGCACATATTAGGCACACATTTAACCATTAGATTGCCCCTAATGTGAACCCCTTTCCTCTCCAGTGTCATTAGTACAGTAACCGTGCATATTTTTAGCACTGATCACTGAAATAAGGTTACTGGTCCCCCCCAAAAAAAAAGAAAAAAATTAGTGTCCGATTTGTCCGCCGCAACATTGCAGTTCCGCTATAAGTGGCTGATCACTGCCATTGCTAGTAAAAAATAAATACATTTCCAAGGTTTGTAAACACTATAACTTTTGCAAAAAACCAATCAATATACACTAATTGGGTTTTTTTTCTGTACCAGCAGAATACATATTGACCTAAATGTATGAAGAAATTTGATTTTTTTAATTTTTTTACTGGCTATGTTTAGGAAAGGAAAAAATATTGTTTTTTTTTTAAAATTGTTGGCCTTTTTTTTGTTTAAAGTGGGAAAAAAATAAAATAAAATATCAGAGGTCGTCAAATACCACTAAAAGAAAGTATTTGTGAGAAAAAAAGGACATCAATTTTAGTTGGGTACAGTGTTGCACGACCGCGCAATTGTTAGGTAATTTTTCTGGGAAAAAAAAAAGGCTGGGCAAATATGGCTTAAAGAGAAAGAAAACTTCCTCTTCAGACATTTACCTACAGTGAAAATATCTCCTAACTGTGTACCGTTAAGAAGATATCACTGGCACATGCGCTCTGAAGGAGTGGCCACATGGTGCCGTTCTTTCAGAGTCCCGTGCCATAAACTGCTGCTCCCGCGCACATGTGGAAGTGACGTCATTGTGGCTCTGACCAATCACAGCGCCAGAGCCCCACAAGCCTGGAAGAAACTCTGAGAAAAATGTGAGCGGTGGCTGCTGGAACAGCTTCGTTCTAAGGTATTACATAATGCCTTTGTCTTACCGAGTTTTTTTTCTGAGTTTACAACCTCTTTAATCTAGCTGAGTGAATTGGTAACCCCTAAAGCATTCTTCTAGTATAGCAGATATATTAAATATATTAATTTACCGTCCACATCCAATAGAGTCGCTTCATAGCAAGGCCAACCTCCTGGAGGGCATTTTCCTTGTCGCCATTCCATCATATACGTTTCCTGCCCAGTGATGGTATCATTTTCTTTATAGCCCCTGATCCAGTCACATTTAATCACGCTGTATGTATGTGCATCATCACCTTCTTCCCATCGCACCAAAGCAAATCTTGTCATTGTGCGCAGTGCAGTCCAAACTTCAATGATGCTAAAATAAAACAAAGACCTTGTGGGACACAATTTAATAATGTGATATGGTGATATGGGGATCTTCACCTTTTTTCCACTTGCAAGAAAGGCCATTGTTTTTACTTAATTTGGCAGCCTGACTATTTTTAGTCTCGGTTCACACTGGGGTGACTTGTTGCGCTCCATTAAGTGCAATGAAACTGTTGTAATCTGATCGCCCCAAGTTAGAAAAAGGTTTCTGCGCTACTTGGGGGCAACTTTAGAGTGTCTTGCATTGACTTCTATTGAAGAAATAGTTTGCAAGCTGCGCTGTAATCGCACTGTATGGGGTGGCTTCACCGTCTGGCGACTTTGAAGCCGCCTCAGTGTGAACCTTAAGCCTTAATGGGTTAGTTCCTGTGATGTTAAAAAAATAAATAAAACAAGGATCAGTGTCCTGTGTCCATTTTTATTAGTATGATATATTTTAGCAGAAAAAAAAAACTGTGCATATATAAAATGTCCTCCACCAGTGAGTAATATGGGCTTGCTTGTATTTGTAGTGCACTCATCCTTCCAACAGTATACCACTCTCACCTCACAAGATGGACCAAATGAATTTTCAGGTCAAACACTCTTTTACATAGGGTTTTCATGCTCTTTTGTATGTATCCTTAAAGGTTAATAAGGATCTCTCATTATTGGTAGTGATGTCGCGAACATAAAATTTAATGTTCGCGAACGGCGAACGTGAACTTCCGCAAATGTTCGCGAACCGGGCGAACCACCATAGACTTCAATAGGCAGGCGAATTTTAAAACCCACAGGGACTCTTTCTGGCCACAATAGTGATGGAAAAGTTGTTTCAAGGGGACTAACGCCTGGACTGTGGCATGCCGGAGGGGGATCCATGGCAAAACTCCCATGGAAAATTACGTAGTTGACGCAGAGTCGGGTTTTATTCCATAAAGGGCATAAATCACCTAACATTCCTAAATTGTTTGGAATAACGTGCTTTAAAACATCCAGTGTGTGTATACGATCAGGTATGATGTTGTATCAATCAGGTAGTGTAAGGGTTACGCCCGCTTCACAGTGACAGACCAAACTCTGACAGACCAAACTCCCCGTTTAACGCATCGCAAACATCCGCAAACAGACCAGAACCGACCAAAATGGGACAGGAACTGGGCTTTAAGGGTTAGGGTTATGGTGAGATACTTAGGGTTAGAGTTAGTAGCCCTACCCCTACGCCTCTAACCCTAACCCTCTAACCCTAAGCACTAAAAATAACCCTAACCCTAGCCCTAACCCTAACTCTAATTTTTTTTCTGGTTCTGGACATGCTACAGAGCTGAAACTTCACAGGTACACTTTTTAGACCCCCCCCCCCCCCCCCCAGACACTGAATCACACAAAAAAAGTTCTTAAAAATTGTCATTTTTGATAAAAAAGCCAATTATTGGAAAAATTAAAAAAAAAAAAAATTCTTTGGATTTAGTGTCTGGGGGGGTCTAAAAAGTGTACCTGTGAAGTTTCAGCTCTGTAGCATGTCCAGAACCAGAAAAAAAAGATCATTTTTCAGTAGAGCAGGGATGGTGGGACCCTCCTTTTACACCTATATGATCTTTTTTTTTCATGTAAGTTAGTGATGGAAGATGCAACACACATTATATATGTTTGTGTGTGTGTATATATATATATATATATATATATATATATATATATATATATATAGACAAAGAGAAAAGGAAGAATCAGTGCAAGATGTCCCTACTGGATGAACCATAGATATATGAGTAAAATTGATAGAAAGATAAATACTTCTTAAAATCTTCTATAATCATAAAAATGTAAATATGTGCAACTGTGAAAAATGCTTATTTTGTAAGATAAAAGTTGATGGTAAAATACTTTTAAAATTATATACAAAGGTGCTCCTATAATAAATAATCAAGATCTTAAAGATAAAGCATCCTGATAAGATGATAGATGAAGTAATGTGAAAACTCAAGTGAGTGCCCTCTGAAGAGTGAACCCCTACAACCAGAAGGTTGCACAATGGGTATGTGAAATTAAGATCATAAAGTGAAAAATCTTTTTAAGAAGATAAATGAAGTGGTAAATGAAAATCGGGTAAGTGCCCTCTGAAAAGTGAACCCCTACAACCAAACAAGTTGTACAACGGGTATATGAAATAAAGTTGAAAATTTGCCAGTGAAAATAGCGAATGAATAACAATAAGTGCCGGTTCACACTGATGCGGCTGCGGCGATCGCATGTAATGTCGGAGCGCACTGCTCCTTAAATACATGCGATCGGCTGTGCGGTGCGAGTTTAGCTATACACTTTGTATGGCTAAATTCCCACCGCACCCACAGCAAAGACGCACAGGACCCTTTTTTGCAGCCACATCAGGATCGGATCGCACAGCAGTTCACACTTGTGCGATCCGATCCTGTGCGAACTGCAAGATCGCACTGCGATATGCGATCAAACTGGGGGTGTCGTTAAGATTACATTGACACCCCCTGCGTATCGCATATGGCAGTGTGAACTGCCGGGGGTGTGTTTGCGATGCGGGAACACGCTGCGAATTCGCAGCCTTCCCGCATCGCATAAGTGTGAACCGGGGCTTAATGTGCCAGTGAAATAGCAAGTAAATAACAATCTGTTGATCTCCAAGTGTCCAAAGGGGAGAAGCCGTGATGACGTCACTTCCAGTCTACGGCCGAGAGCGGAAGTAGAGCAACGGACCGCAACAGCGGGATTCCCTGCAATATTTTATGAATGCTGTTATCTCTCTACCTAAGTGTAAGTGTAATTTTATTCGATTAACCACTTAAGCCCCGGAAGATTTTACCCCCTTCCTGACCAGAGGTTTTTTTGCGATTTTTTACTGCGTGACTTTTTTTAACAGACAATTGCGCGGTCGTGCAACGCTGTACCTAAACAAATTTCACATCCTTTTTTTCCCACAAACAGAGCTTTCTTTTGGTGGTATTTGATCACCTGTGCGATTTTTTGATCATACGCTATAAACAAAAAAAAAAAGTGTAAATTTTGCAAAAATAGCAATATTTTTCACATTTTTTTTTATATGAAATTCCCCCCCAAAAAAATGTAAAAATCAAAATTTTTTAAAATTTTCGGCCAATTTGTTTTATGCTACATGTTTGGTAAAAAAAAAAAAACGCAAAAAGCGTATTTTGATTGGTTTGCGCAAAAGTTATCGTGTTATGGTGTTTTTTTTTTTTTTAACGAGTAATGGCGGCGATCTGCGATTTTTTTTTGCGGGACTGCGACATTGCGGCGGACAGATCGGACCCTTGACTGACATTTTTGACACTTTTGGGGGTACCAGTGACATTACTACAGTAATCTGTGCTATACATATGCACTGTTACTGCAAAATGACATTGGCAGGGAAGGGGTTAACTGTATTGGAGAGGGAGGGGTTAAGTGTGTCCTAGGGGCGTGATTCTAACTGTGATGGGACATGGCTACTAGTGTAAAAACAGAGATCAACGGTTCTACATAGTAGAACCGTCTGATCTCCATTTTTACACAGGGGAGAATGACAGGCGGCTTGTTTACATAAGCCCCCGCCTTTCTCCCGCTCTACCGACGATCGTAGTGTGACCGGCGGTCATCGGGTGCGCCGGTCACACGCGCAGACTCTTCAGTGAACGAGCCAGGGCGGGCGTGCGCTCACCCGCTATTGGCTCACAAACCGGTCACAGGCTAGTGACGTATATATACGTCACTTTGCCTGGCCGGGGCTGACCGCCGCAGTATATCTACTTGCGGCAGTCGGCAAGCGGTTAATTAAAGCTGTTAAAACTTACTGCACTATGAGAGTCCCTTTATCATTTTCTTCTGGTAAACGAGTATCCCAGTAAGTACACAGCCATCTCTTTACACCGGAGGTTATTAGAGAAGTACACTATCCCATCCATCCAGCATATCCAGTGTATCCATATTGGAGGAGTGTGACTGATTGGAATACCTGATCTGGAGGGTCTGCAGGTTGACCTTATATACCTGAACCGCTCTTTTGAGTGTTAATGGAGGTGAGCGGCCATTACACACCTTTGTGGATTTCCTAGCTCACGAAAGTTCGCACTGGGTTGTCACCGGAAGCATTTTGTGTCACTACACCTTTATTTTAATAATATTTTAACCACTTTTTTTTGCCCCGGTTTTTGTGCACTATTATACCCCTCTGCTTTTTTTCCCGTTATGGTTTTTTTTAGTGGAGATCATTATTTATGCATTTTTTTTTTCTTTGGACACTTGGAGATCCAACAGATTGTTATTTACTTGCTATTTCACTGGCACATTTATTGTTATTCCT
>NC_138770.1:427857340-427889840 GCF_965119305.1 Pelophylax lessonae
GACAGGCCCTGTTTTCCTTTTTTCAGCAGTAATGAAGATTTCTTGTATCGGGTATATAAAAAGAACGATGAGATTGTTGAACAATTAGTGGTCCCTAAGCTTTACAGACGGGTGGTGCTGGAATTGGCTCATGGACACTTACTGGGGGGTCATTTAGGGGTTGAAAAAAAAACTGAAAGGGTGTTACGCAGGTTTTACTGGCCTGGGATACAGAAAGATATTGACAATTATTGTCAATCCTGTCCTGTGTGTCAGATGTCAGCCCCACTACCCCACTTCCGAAGTCCTTTAGTGCCCTTACCCATTATTGAAGTGCCCTTTGAGAGGATTGCCATGGACCTCGTAGGTCCACTCCCCAAGTCTGCCCGGAATCATCAACACATTCTTGTAATCATGGATTATGCTACACGTTCCCCCGAGGCAGTTCCCTTACGCACTGCATCCGCTAAGAACATTGCTAAAGAGTTGTTCATGGTGTTCAGTCGCGTTGGGATCCCTAAGGAGGTCCTTACGGACCAGGGCACTCCATTTATGTCAAAAGAGTTGTGCAAGTTATTTAAGGTGACCCAGTTGCGAACCTCCGTATACCACCCTCAAACTGATGGCCTTGTAGAACGCTTCAATAAAACAGTAAAGAGTATGTTAAAAAAGGTTGTGGACAAGGATGGAAAAAACTGGGACTTCTTGATTCCGTACTTGATGTTCGCCATCAAGGAAGTACCCCAGTCCTCTACGGGATACTCTCCTTTTGAATTGCTTTATGGGAGACACCCTCGGGGACTCTTAGACATAGCCAAGGAAACCTGGGAGGGGGAGCAGACACCCCACAAAAGTGTCATTGAGCACATCGCTCAAATGCAGGACAGGATTGCAGCGATCATGCCTATGGTAAAGGAACACTTACTGCAGGCCCAGGCAGCCCAACAGAGAATATACAACAGGGGAGCCTGACTCCGTGTCTTCTCACCTGGTGACAGGGTCCTGGTGTTCGTTCCTACTGTCGAGAGCAAGTTCCTAGCTAAGTAGCAGGGTCCCTTCGAAGTATTGGAAAGAATTGGGGAGGTCAATTATAAAGTGCATCAACCAGGAAAAAGGAAGCCAGAGCAGATTTACCATATTAATCTGTTAAAGCCCTGGAAGGATAGGCTGGCCTTAACTGTGAGGTCCGTCCCTGTAACATCTAGGGGTACTGAGTCCCCTCTGGTCCCTGAGGTCACGATTCCAGACACCCTGTCTTATTCCCAAAAACAAGAAGCTACAGAGTTCCTGATAAGGAATAAAGAGAAATTTTCAGAGTTACCTGGTACGACTTCAGCAGTTCAGCATGATATTGTTACTGAACCTGGGGTCCGTGTCAAGCTCAAACCGTACCGAATTCCCGAAGTGAGGAGAAAGGACATTAGTGATGAAGTAAAAAGGATGCTGGAGCTAGATGTCATTGAGGAATCCATTAGTGACTGGTCTAGCCCCATTGTTTTATATATATATGTGTGTGTGTGTGTATATATATATATATATATATATATATATATATATATATATGCTTTGTATTTGTGTATATTACAGTTTTTTTATGGGCTTGTGTCCTTTTAAAAATTGTATACAAATAAATTGGCGTTTTCTTTTTAAACTTCACTTACTCTTGTTTTTGAACTGCCTTAAAGTCCCTGAGGGTTGTCCTCTTTGCATATATATGCATTGTCTGGATCTTTCTTGTTTTGTGCACCTTTAAGGGAAGACAGTTGGGTGAAAAAAAACCCAAGAAATAAAAGAAAAGAAAACAGCCGATCAGGGAGCTCAGCAACCTACTGAAAATAAAAAGTGACATCTTTCTATAAAAATTTGGAAGGCAAACAGAAACAACTGGGCATTTTCTTGTGGGCTAAAAAAGTGCACCACACAGAGTCTAACTGGTGGCCATGGTGTATAATGGATGTTATCACAAAGAACACAGTTTATTGTAACAGCCTTTTTACATTAGGGATGAGGGAAATGGGCTGATTCCAGTTTGCAGGAGGTTCATAGAAGGCAGCAAGAAATCGACAAACCCAGCACTTTGCGGCCACCCCCATTGAAGTCTATGGGATGGGAAACTAGCTAATTATTTTCTGTCCTTTTTTAAGGCGAATAGGCAGTGGGAAGCTGGTCAGTGTCATGGGGAAGATGTATTAATGCAACAAAAACATTACCAAAAAAAAATACTTTTAAACAAGGGAGAGTGTTTTCATGGGGCTTAAAGGGCAACAATGAAAGTACACAGATCATTTGAATAACATGCATGTTCAACAACTAAAGCTGCAGGTGTAGAAAAGGCATGGGACTCAATATTCTAACCAGATCTTTATCTAGGCTTGCAGCCTTTGTGGCCAAAAAGGGAGGACAGCAAACATACACTGTCCCTCTTTTCCTGTACCATACCAGGTTACAGGCCTTTCAACATGGGGGGGGGGGGGGGTACTTTGCAAAGGAGGCAGCAAAACATCCTCCCTTGCAGGGTACCCTGTCCCAATGTTGGGGCGGAACGGAAGGGCCTCTTCCCCACCTCTAGTCCCGCAGAAAGGTTTGTGGGGGGCTCATAAGAATCGGGATACCCCTTCATAATAATAAAGGGGCCCCCAGATATCTGCCCCCTCACACCAACACTATGCAATGTATTTTAATTACACTAAATGCAGAACTTGTGCAGTTGTGGAGATAAGGGCTAGTTTCAAATGTGAAAGATCCAACTTTACTAAGCTGCACTCCATGTTATGTGATTCTAATTAGGATAGAATTCTTGCAACAAAAAAACAAAGAATAAAAGTGGGAGTGTTTTAAGGACATATTAAATGATATCATTCGTCAGTGCATTCCACTGAGCAGAAAATATAAAAAAACAATAGTTAAACCTGGTTGGCTAAATATTAAGGGGAAAATGCATATTAACAAGAAAAAGCTGTTAAAAAATATAAGACTGATGGGTTACCTCAGTATTCCCGAACTACAAAGAATGCATTAAGAAATGCAAGAGCGTGACCAGGACAGCTAAAAAAAGATAGAGACACATTGCTGAGAAGGATAAAAAAAAAAAAAAAAATAATAATAATTTTTTCAAATATATTAACCACTTGCCTACTGGACACTTTTATCCCTTCCTGCCCAGGCCCATGTTTCAGCTTTCAGCACTTTCACACTTTAAATGACAATTGTGCGGTCATGCTACACTATACCCAAACTAAATTTTTATCATTTTTCTTTTTTCACACAAATAGAGCTTTCTTTTGGTGGTATTTAATCACCACTGAAGCTGAAGCCTCATACAGTCCACACAGTGCTTAGAGCCAGTGCAGAAGTTAGTGAAGGAAATAGTTTGTTTGGACCACCTTGGTCCAAATGAACTATTTAAAGTTACAGAAAACCTGGAGATCAGCTTTAATCTTAAGAGCCGGTCCACACTAGCGCGACTTGTCAGCCTGACAAGCCACGCTCCCTCGCGGTCCATTGACCTCTACAGGACCCGTTCTAATAGGAGCGACACAAGTCACTCAGACTTAGAAAAAGAGTCCTGTACTACTTCAGGGCGACCTCGGAGCGACTTGCATAGACTTCCATTATGTGAAGTCCCTGTAAGTCACTCCAAAGTCTTGGTGCATGGTAATGCACAAGTCGCCCCCAAAGTAGTAAGGAGTCGTGTCGGTTGAACTGGATGAGCCGGTGTCTTTATTCAATCATACCAACCATATCTCTATGTAACACTGCATTTACAATAAACAATGGCCCCTTTGTAAGGCACATGCTCCAGAAACCTAACTCCATCATCAGTCACGAAGACTCACAACCTGACAATATTTCCCTTGCCACAAGCAAGTCACTTGACAGATCCCCATTTGCTAGAATGTAAAGAAACAACTGGGGATCTGGCCACTATTAACCATAATTGGTTATAGCCATTATATGTTTACCCACGTAAGGACTGCCCCACGTACATATACTGTGGCAGGGCAGCCCTTAAGCACAAAATCACAAACCTGTACATGATCTTTTTCAGGTCTGGGGCACGCGTGCACCGCCAGAGCCTCGCTCCCACTGTGATTGGATACAGCGGAAGCAAAACAGCAGGTCATGTCCGCTGGGAACCTGGCAATCGTTCGTAGAGAGGCAGAACAGCGGTCTGCCTATGTAAACAAGGTAGTGATAGGTGAATAGTGCTGCACTGCCTTTTCAGTGATATGATAATAGTATTCAAAATATAGTAACCTTAAATTCACTTTTTAAAGTAAATAATCACTTTTGTACAAATATTAAAAAATCTTACTGACATAAAGTGCATAAACCACACATAAGCTCCTCCATAAGTGCACAGCACAATTGTGCAATCACCAAAAATATAAATAATAATATATAATATATACAAATCACAAACAAAATAAAATATGAACTGAAATTGACATATGCAGAAAGTCCTTCATATATATATCCAGGAGTATCCCTTCACCAATAATAGTATTCGTGCATGATCCTTTTTTTCATCCAAGTGACACCAATGTGCTCTCTAGCCTCTCACCTGAATATTACTTGAAATAAGCATGTGGTATTACATCCCCTTTGGAGTTGTTAGGTAGCTTGTTCGCCACTGGCTGTCCTCTGTGCTTTTCCCCAATGCTTTGTTAGCTCTGTGGATAGTAGGTGTTCTCAGAGGCTTTTAAAAGGTACTCTCGCCATGAGATGCAGAGTGGGACTATATAAAGGATACTCTCATGGTGTAGTATGTTAAAACATGTATTAAAATAAAGTAGCATAAACTCACATTTCAGTTAAAAACATCTGGCAACTGTTCCTGAATGCCGTACTCATATTAGTGTCTACTTCTGGTAACCTCCGCTCACGCCCTACGCGTTACGTCACACACATGTGACGTCTTCAGGGATCAAGGCAGACTGCCATTCTTTCAGAGAGGAAAATGGAGATCTCTGTTTTCCTTTAGTCAAAGCACTACCCCTACAGTTAGAAAGCACTCATAGATAACACATTTAACCCTTTGATTCCCCCTGGTGTTAACCCCTTCCCTGTCAATGTCATTTATACAGTGACAGTGCATTTTTTTAGCACTGATCACTGTTTTGGTGTCACTGGTCCCTAAAAAGTCTCACTTAGTGTCATATTTGCTCACCGCAATGTCACAGTCCCGCTAAAAATCGCTGTTCGCTGTCATTACTAGTAAAAAATTATTAGAAAAAATAAAAAGTCACAAAATCCATCCCATAGATTGTAGACACTATAACTTTTGCACAAACCAATCAATATACGCTTTTTGGGATTTTTTTTTTTTACCAAAAATACCATAAATAATATTGGTCTAAACTTAAGAAGAAATTTGATTTTTTTACATTTTTATTTTTATTGCATATGTTTTTTAGCAGAAAGTAAAAAAATATTGTTTTTTTTTTTTTTTTTTTTCAAAATTATCATTCTTTTTTGGTTTATAGCGCAAAAAATAAAAACCCCAGAGGTGATAAAATACCACCAAAAGAAATAATTTTATTATTATTTTATTTTATTTGGGTACAGTGTCACATGACCATGCAATTGTCAGGTAAATTTTCTTAAAAATTGGCCTGGTCAGGAAGGGGGTAAAACCTTTGGGAGCTGAATTAGTTAATGTCACCCAGGATCCCCAGCTATTTGTTAACATTCTAGCAGCAAGAAATCTGTTATTTAGCGACAGAAGTGCAGCGGGGAAACATTGTCAGACGTCCGGCTGTGGTTGTGGGGGAAAACGTTGTCAGGTGACAGGTCAACATGATTGATGATGAATTTATACCACTGGATGAGATTATTGACAATGAATTTACATTGGTTGACATTATTTGCATTTCTTTATTTTATGCTTGTATTGCTATTAAGCCTTTTGCGTTTTTTTTTTTTTTTTTTTTTTGTTCTTGCAAACATGGTAAATTGCGCATTTTAGGCCTGAAGATTATTTATACCATTACATATTTTCGGAAAGCAGAGCCCTTGGATGGACTGGTGTCTTTTTTCAACCTCACTAACTATGTAACCTGGAAAATAAAAAGATGGTATTTTACATTTTTTTTTATGTCACATAATATTAGCACTACTGTTTTAAAACCCATATTTTCAATTAAAACACAGTAAAGGTAATTGTTTTGCACACAAACACAATTTTTGGCAAAACTTTGAAAATTAGATCGTGACAAGTAAATAGATAGCAAACAATGTAAAGCCTTAAAATTGCACACACCAGTGAAATGGTGACAAACTTTGTCACTCCAAATTGTCCATAGGTAACACTTAAAAAGCCTTTAATCCCTTCGCTGCCATGTCCGTACATCGTACGGTCCTGACAGCGGGGGGTTTTACACACAATCCTGGTGGCTGCCGGGTTAAAGGTCCTCATTTTAGGGTTACCCAGGGATGATAGCCCTAAACTTTTTGCTCACATTCAAGCATGTGTGGCAATACCTAATATGTGTAGCACATTTGTCATTTTCATGTGTGGTGTATCCAATGCTTGGGTTTATGTAAATATGTATTAGTGGGGGTAGGGGGCTTTAAGATCATTTTTGGTATCTTTTTAACCACTTGCTGACTGCCCGCCGCAGATTTACTGCGGCAGGCTGGCTCGGCTGTGTGAAACGATGTCGCGACGCGCGTGGTGCTAAGTGTGCACTGCCCGTGGCGGACTCCTGCCCCCACTAGGCAGCAGGGAGGCTGATCCATGGGACTGGTGGCCGCGATTGCCGCCAATCACCTGAGATCACTACCTGCTGAGAGCTAAGGATGGTCAGCTGTTGTAAACACAGCTGACCGTTTTTCTCTCTGAAATGATCACAGAGTGCCTGTGATCCTTCTATATAGGATCACAGGTCTCTATGGTCATTTTCGCAAGCACATTCCCCCCACAGCTATAAAACACTCCCCTAGTCTCACATTTAACCCTTTGATCACCACTGTGTTAACCCCTTCCCTGCCAATGTCATTATTACAGCATATTTTTAGCACTGATTACTGTAATAATGTCACTGGTCCCCCCAAAAGTGCCAAAAATGTCCGTTAGGGGTCTGACCTGTCCGCCGCAATGTCTCAATCCCGCTAAAAATCGTTGATCACCGCCATTACTAGTAAAAATAAATAAATAAATAAAAATTACATAAATCTTTGCCCTAGTTTGTAGACACAATAACTTTTGCGCAAACCAATCAAAATACGCTTATTGCGATTTTTTTTTTTTTTACCAAAAATATGTAGCAGAATACAAATTGGCCTAAAAGGATGAAAAATTTTGATTTTTAAATTTTTTTGGGGGGGGGGGTCATGTTATATAACAGAATGGGAAAAATATTGTTTATTTTCCAGAATTGTCACTCTTTTTTTGTTTATAGCGCAAAAAATAAAAATCACACAGGTGATCAAATACAAACAAAATAAATCTCTATTTGTAGGGAAAAAAGGACATCAATTGTATGTGGATACAGTGCGGCACAACCGCGCAATTTTTCGTTAAAATTACGCAGTGCCGAATCGTAAAAAATGCCCTGGCCATTAAGAAGGCAAATCCTTCCGGTCCATAACTGGTTAATTTATTATGTAATACTTTAATTTCACACTTTTTTTCACTTAACTTTATTGCTATCACATGGAGACTAAAGGTCCTCCTTTGCTAGCTAATCATGTATGACAGATCCTCTTTAGGATAGCATCAAGAGTCTATTGGACACCTAATGTCATGTCTGAACCCCACTGAAGCTGATCAACCACAGATTGATTAGCTTCTGTGATGTAAGTACAAAACATCACAGTTTATCATTCTTCTATTGCAGTTCTCTGCTATCGATCACATACCATCTCAGGATGTAATTCTATAAATCCAACATTAGCTCTCACTGCAGGGCCTGTTCTGCTTGGGGGAGAATCTCCACTTAGGTACATCAGCCTTGCATATTTTACTTGCACTGGACCAGAGAGAAATATACCCCAGCCCCGTACCACCTCCCCCCCACCAACACACTCACTCTTAATTGGCATGTTATTTTCTGTAATTACGTGAATTAAGCATTTTTTTTATATAATACAAATTATTTATGTTGCACTTTATAGTGATGTTATAAACTTGCAAACATTTTGTGTGGTTTCCATGTCATTTCTAATTGCAAAGATATTACATAGACCTGGGTCCAACCTCAATGAGCTCAGCAATATTAATCAAGGCAGCAGACGATTCCTATTACTGAAAAGTGGCAGCAGCACAAAGTAATTTGTAATTTGTAATACAAATAGTACACATAGGTAAAGCAATTGAAACCATAGAGCAATGCAAATTCTCCATCTCCAGCCAACACAGACAACCTAACTATAAACCACTATTCAAGGGGAACTAAACCTAAAATAAAAAAAAAAAATTGTGAGCAGCCAGCTCTTTATTGAGGAAGAGATATGCTCTGTCTCTTCAGCAGTAAGACAAACGTAACTGCCTGCTCACAGTCTTATTTTGAATGTACACTAAGCTTGAGTGCAGCTCAGCGTGTATTCTCAGTAAACTGCAGTGCCAGAATGACTGACGCCCATATGTATGTACAGTATCTCACAAAAGTGTGTACACCCCTCACATATTTGTAAATATTTTATTATATCTTTTCATGTGACAACACTGAAGAAATGACACTTTGCTACAATGTAAAGTAGTGAGTGTACAGCTTGTATATTTTCTGTCCCCTCAAAATAATTCCACACACAGCCATTAATGTCTAAACCACTGGCAACAAAAGTGAGTACACCCCTAAGTGAAAATGTCCAAATTGTGCCCAATTAGCACTTTTCCCTCCCTGGTGTCATGTGACTCGGTGTTACAAGGTCTCAGGTGTGAATGGGGAGCAGGTGTGTTAAACTTGGTGTTATCGCTCTCACTCTCTCATACTAGTCACTAGAAGTTCAACATGGCACCTCACTGCAAAGAACTCCCTGAGGATCTGAAAAAAAGAATTGTTGCTCTACATAAAGATGATCTAGGCTATAAGAAGATTGCCAATGCTCTGAAACTGGGCTGCAGCATGGTGGCCAAGACCATACAGCGTTAAACAGGACAGGTTCCACTCAGAACAGTCCTCGCCATGATCCACCAAAGAAGTTGAGTGCACGTGCTCAGCTTCATATCCAGAGGTTGTCTTTGGGAAATAGACATATGAGTGCTGCCAGCATTGCTGCAGAGGTTAAAGGGGTGGGGTGTCAGCCTGTCAGTGCTCAAACCATATGCCACACACTGCATCAAATTGGTCTGCATGGCTGTTGTCCCAGAAGGAAGCTTCTTCTAAAGATGATGCACAAGAAAGCCTGCAAACAGTTTGCTGAAGACAAGCAGACTAAGTACATGGATTACTGGAACCATGTCCTGTGGTCTGATGAGACCAAGATAAACTTATTTGGTTCAGATGGTGTCAAGCGTATGTGGCGGCAACCAGGTGAGGGGTACAAAGACAAGTGTGTCCTGCCTACATGTCAAGCATGGTGGTGGGAGTGTCATGGTCTGGGGCTTCATGAGTGCTGCCAACACTGGGGAGCTACAGTTCAATGAGTGAACCATGAATACCAACATGTACTGTGACATACTGAAGCAGAGCATGATCCCCTCCCTTTGAAGACTTGGCTGCAGGGCAGTATTCCAACATGATAACAACCCCAAACACACCTCCAAGACAACCACTGCCTTGCTAAAGAAGCTGAGGGTAAAGGTAATGGACTGGCCAAGCATGTCTCCAGACCTAAACCCTATTGAGCATCTGTGAAAAACAACAACAATGTAGGAGCGCTAACAAAACCTCCAGCACATGAAGAGTAAATGGGTTAGAACGGGTGGGGGAGGGGAAGGGAAGAAAACATGAGGAATAGAAACTGCAAAAAAAAAAAAACGCAGATGAAAAAACGCAGATGAAAAAACGGAGATGAAAAAAATACCATAAATTGATGAATGACAGAGTCCTGATGGAAAATGCCCAAGGCACCGAGCTGCTCTCCACAGACAAGAGGAGTTCTGAACTAAACAAAAGAAAAAGAGAGAGAGCGCTCTAAGTGCAGACAGTCTTTATTAATAACAAGGCATAGGTGATATAAACTCACTAGAAACCAAAGTCATCGAGCTGTGTCAAGTCATGGACATCAGGAATTCCTCTGGGAGGTGCCATCCACTCGTGTGCAGCAATTCAGAAGCTTGATCGCTGATCAGAGGAGAAAAGGAAGCCGGCTACCTCCTCCAGCAGTCGGCGGTCAGCGTCTAAGGCAGCGGCTGCGATGTGCGGTGGAAGCTGGAACGCGGCCTCGTCACCAGGGAATGTATGGTGTGTGGAATATGCACAACGCGTTTCTGAGCATGCGCTGGGTCACGTACGGCTCTGCACGCTCTTTCTTCAGGTGCTTCATCACCCTTCACCCAGACACGACGATCCAAATTCCTACGGCAACTGGCGTTATGGAGAAACTCCTCTGTGTCCACGAATATAACCTTAATATGGGAGGGGTGGACCTTAACGACCAGCTTTTGGTACCGTATTTAGTTGCCCGTAAAGCCAGACGCTGGTACAAAAAAGTGTCTGTTTACCTATACCAATTGGCTATGCTGAACGCCTTTGTCCTATACAGGGCGTCAGGACGCACTGGATCTTTCCGGGAATTCCAGGAAGAGATCATCCTTGCCTACCTGTACCCAGGAGGCATGCCTGCCCAACTTCCCCTTCCAGATGCAGTGAGCCGGCTGCATGAGAGGCATTTTTCACATGTCCTCCCGAGTACCCCTACCCAAAGATGGCCCCAAAGAAGATGTCGTGTCTGTAGCAAGCGCGGATTTAGGCGTGACACCCGCTATTATTGTCCCAAATGTCCTGACCAACCTGGTCTCTGCATCGGGGAATGTTTTGAGCGCTACCATACACTAGTGGATTATTAGCGTAGGGTACAGCACGACACAGTGTTGGGCACACAAACACAGGGTCTCGAAGGATGTTGGATGTCCATCGACATTTTGAGAGACCTAAGCTGGAAGATCGCAGTCCCAAATCAAGAAATAAAGGAACAGTTAGAAAAAAAAATAAAAGGATCCAAAAACTGTTGTAGTGTCAGTAATTTTATATTGTACTACTGTACTTTTTTTAATGTCCTTTGTATGTTTTTCATTCTTTTGTGACCTGTTTCTCTTGCAGGTACTCGTCGGCTACCACGCATTGATTTTATATATTCTGACACAAACAGCGTTTGCGCTCAGCATATATGGATACCTTTGCTGATAGCAGCTGTGGTGATTTTCTGATTTCAGCACTGCAGTTAAAATCCTATTTTGGTATACGTGGATAGTGCCGTGTATACCCATCATTAAATTCAGTGGGTGGTTGTTTGGGCGGTTAATGATGAAGATCCAAAAACTGTTGTTGTCAGTCATTTTATATGTCCTTCTACTCTTCCTACTGTACTTTTTTAATGTACTTTTTGTTTTTTCATTCTTTTGTGACCTGTTTCTCTTGCAGGTACTCGTCGGCTACCACGCATTGATTTTATATATTCTGACACAAACAGTGTTTGCGCTCAGCATATATGGATACCTTTGCTGATAGCAGCTGTGGTGATTTTCTGATTTCAGCACTGCAGTTAAAATCCTATTTTGGTATACGTGGATAGTGTCGTGTATACCCATCATTAAATTCAGTGGGTGGTTGTTTGGGCGGTTAATGATGAGTAATACTACGCATTATTCCTGTGCTGATTTCTGATAGGTTCTCTTTTTTTCCGTTCAGCCCACAGGCTGCATGAAAAAAAAAAAACCTATATGCCAAACAAGGACCAGCAATGTACTGGTACGTTGCTGGACTTTGAGTGGTTATACCAGGATGATGCCTGCAGATTTAGGCATTATCTTGGTATCGTTTTTTACAGCCAGCGGTCGGCTTACATGTAAAAGCAATCCTAGCAGGTAATTGGCCGCTAGACTGCTTTTACATGCAGTGGGAGGGGCCTCCCCCCCCCCCCACCGCCGCCTTCCGCAGCCTTCCGTGGTTTTTCTCGGGCTCTCCTGTTAACCCGAGAGTGCAGCCGGTGGTTCAATTATCTAACCATAGAGCAAATTGGAGATGAGAATGGCTCCAATCATCTCTATGGCCTAAGATGCCGGAGGCTACGAGCATTTTATGACTTCTGTTTCGCCAGAAATAAACAGGGCCATTGGGAAATTGGGAAAGTATTTTATCACACCAATTTTAGTGTGGTCAGATGCGTTAAGGTCAGAGGAGAGATCTAGAGTCTAAAAGACCCCAATTTTTTTAAAAAAGAGTACCTGTCACCACAGATTGCTATCATAGGGGATATTTAAATTCACTATGATAACAATAAAAATGATTTAAAAAAAAATTAAAGGAAAGGTGTCAAAATAACATAAAAAAGCAAAAGAAAAAAAAAATTGAGCCCCCCCCCTTTCCCCCGGTGCTTGCGCGCAATGGCGCACGCAAGCGGTGGTCTAGTGTCATATGTAAACCGCAATTGCAGCATGCATGTGAGGTATCGCCGCGATCGCCAGATCGAGTGCAGTAATTCTTGCAGTAGACCTCCTCTGTAAGTCTAAAGTGGTAACCTGTAGAGACTTTTAAAGGTTTTTAAAAATGTACGTATGTTTTTGCCGCTGCACAGGCATGCACAATTTTTAAAGCATGTCATGTTAGGTGTCTATGAACTCGGCATAAGATCATCTTTTAAATTTTACCAAAAAAATTGGAATGATATAGTGTATTTGTGCAATAAATTAAAAAAAATTATTTTTTTCGCAAAAATTGCGTTTGGAAAATGTGTGCGCAAATACCGTGTGACAAAAAAATTTGCAACATCCACCATTTTATTCTATAGGGCCTCTGCTTTAAAGAAATATATAATGTTTTGGGGTTCAAAGTAATTTTCTAGTAAAAAAAAAATATTTTTTCATGTAAACAAAAAGGCACAGAAAAGGCTTGGTTTTCAAGTGGTTAGAAGAGTGGGTGATGTGTGGCTAAGATTGAGCATAAAATGCCGGGACAGTTCAAACACCCCCCAAATGACCCCTTTTTGAAAAGTAGACACCCAAAGCTTTTTTCTGAGAGGCATGGTGAGTCCATGGAGTATTTTATATTTTGCCACAAGTTTCGGGAAAATTATTTTTTTTTTTTTGTTGTTTTTTTACAGAAAGTTGTCACTAAATGATATATTGCTCATGCATGCCATGGGAATATGTGAAATGACACCCCAAAATACATTCTTTTGCTTCTCCTGAGTACAGGGATACCACATGTGTGAGACTTTTTGGGAGCCTAGCTGTGTACGCGACCCCGACAACCAGTCCACATCTTCAGGTTTTCTAATGGCGTAAATTGCTGATTTTACCCCTGACTACCTGTCACAGTTTCAGGGGCCCTGAAATTTCAAGATAGCACAAAACCCCCCCAAATGACCCCATTTTGCAAAGTAGACACTCCAAGCTACTGGCTGAGAAGCATGGTGAGTCCATGGAATAGTTTATATTTTGCCACAAGTTTCGGGAAAATGTTTTTTTTTTATTTTTTTACACAAAGTTGTCAGTAAATGATATATTGCTCACACAGGCCATGGGTATATGTGAAATGACACCCCAAAATACATTCTGCTGCTTCTCCTGAGTACAATGATACCCCATGTGTGAGACTTTTTGCCAGTCTAGCCGCGTACAGGACCCGGAAATCCAATGCGCACCTTTTGGCTTTCTAAGGGCGTAAATTGTTGATCTCACTCCTTACTACCTATCACACTTTTGAAGTCCATAAAAAGCCAAGATTGCACAACCCCCCCCCCCCCCCCAAATGACCCCATTTTGCAAAGCAGACACTCCAATCTATTTGCTGAGAGGCATGGTGAGTATTTTGCAGCTCTCATTTTTTTGGGTAAATGAAGAAAGTACAGGAAAATGCATTTTTCTTCCTCTTTTTTCAATTTCCAAAACTTTGTGACAAAAAGTGAGATCAGCAAAACACTCAACATGCCTCTCTGCAAATAGCTCAGGGTGTCTACTTTCCGAAAAGGGGTCATTTGGGGGGGGGGGGGGGTTGTGCTGTCTTGGCATTTCATGGCCTCCAAAACTGTGATAGGTAGTCAGGAGTGAAATCAACAATTTACGCCCTTGGAAAGCCTGAAGGCGATGATTGGTTTTCAGGGTCCTGTACTCGGCTAGACTGCAAAAAAGTCTCACACATGGGGTATCCCTGTACTCAGGAGAAGCAGCAGAATGTATTTTGGGGTGTCAGTTCACATATACCCATGGCATGTGTGAGCAATATATCATTTACTGACAACTTTGTGTAAAAAAAAATATATATATATATAATTCCTGGAACTTGTGGCAAAATATAAAATATTCCATGGACTCACCATGCCTCTCAGCAAATAGCTTGGGGTGTTTACTTTCCAAAATGGGGTCATTTGGGGGGGGTTTGTGCTATCTTGGAATTTTAGGGCCTCCGAAACTGTGATAGGTAGTCAGGAGTGAAATCAACAATTTACGCCCTTGGAAAGCCTGAAAGCGGGGACTGGTTTTCGGGGACCTGTACTCGGCTAGACTGCAAAAAAGTCTCACACATGGGGTATCCCTGTACTCAGGAGAAGCAGCAGAATGTATTTTGGGGTGTCATTTCACATATACCCATGGCATGTGTGAGCAATATTTTATTTACTGACAACTTTGTGAAAAAAAAAATATATATATATATGTATTTCCCGGAACTTGTGGCAAAATATAAAATATTCCATGGACTCACCATGCCTCTCAGCAAATAGCTTGGGGTGTCTACTTTCCACAATGGGGTCATTTGGGGGGGGTTTGTGCTATCTTGGAATTTTAGGGCCTCCGAAACTGTGACAGGTAGTGCAGAGGTGACATGCACAATTTACGCCATTAGAAAACCTGAGAGTGTTGATTGGTTTTCGCGGTCCTGTACACAGCTAGGCTCCCAAAAAGTCTCACACATGGGGCATCCCCATACTCAGGAGAAGTGGCAGAATGTATTTTGGGGTGTCATTCCACATATACCCATGTCATGTGTGAGAATTTTATCTTTTAGTGACAACGTTGTGTAAAAAAAAAAATAAAAAAAAAAAATAGTAATTTTCCCAAAACTTGTGGTAAAATATAAAATATTCCATGGACTCACCATGCCTCTCAGCAAACAGCTTGGGGTGTCTACTTTCCAAAATGGGGTCATTTGGGGGGGTTTTGTGGTATCTTGACATTTCAGGGCCTCCTAAACCGTTAGAGGTAGTGAGAAAATGCAATGAAAAATGTACGCCCTTTGAAATTCTGATGGTGGAGATTGGTTTTTGAGGTCCCATACACAGCTAGGCTCCCAAAAAGTCTCACATATGTGGTATCCCTGTACTCAGGAGAAGCAGCAGAATATATTTTGGGGTGTAATTACACATATACCCATGGCATGTGTGAGCAATATATCATTTCAATGACAACTTTGTTTTTAGTCATTTTTCAAACACCTGTGACAAAAAAATGAAATATTCAATGAGCTCAACATGCCTCTCAGAACATTCCTTAGGATGTCTACTTTCCAAAAAGTGGTAGTTTGGGGGGGTTTTGTACTGCCCTGCCATTTTAGCACTTCATGAAATGAGATAGGCAGTCAAAAATTAAATCTGCGTAAATTTCAGTATTTACACCATAGTTTGTAGACGCTATAGCTGTTGCGCAAACCAATAAAAATACGCTCATTGAATTTTTTTTGTCAAAGACATGTAGCTAAATATATTTTGGCCAAAAAAAAATACATAAATTGAGTATATTGGATATTTTTTAAAAGACAAAGTTGAAAATGTCATTTTTTTTGCAAAACTTTCCCTTTTTTTATTAATATCGCAAAAAATAAAAAGCGCAGAGGTGATCAAATACCACCAAAAGAAAGCTCTGTTTGTGGGAAAAAAAGGACGTAAATTTCGTTTGGGTACCACATTGCATGATCGCACAATTGTCAGTTAAAGTCACGCAGTGCCGAGTCGTAAAATACCCCCTGGTCGGAATGGGGGTAAAATCTTCCGGGGCTTAAGTGGTTAAAATGGAGTTTGGACTTCCAAATGCTGTGTTTTTCCAATGTTTACAGTTAAGACATGCCATATCTGCAAAGGCAAAGATTTCCCTCTGGACTCTGTCTAATCCGGTGATACTATATAGGCTTCTGGGAAAGAATATTAAAAAAGGTACTATCTCATTTTTGTATAGCTCCTTTTTGAATCAAATATCCAATGGGATGTCTTTAACATGTAGGAAGAGATAGGAGGAGGATATTGGTCCCGTGTCTAATGAGGAATGGTCCAATATTCTGGAAAATGTGACTAAGGTCTCCCTCTTATCCACACAGAAAATAACACAGCTATTTATTGTGCATCGTACATACCATACCCCTACTCATTTATACAAATGGCAAAGGAGGGACTCTCCGCTATGCCCTCGTTGTAAGATTTATAATGGTACTCTTATTCATATGTTATGGAAATGCCCCAAACTTACCCGATACTGGAAAACAATAATATTAACTATTAATAATACATGGAATATTACTCTCCCTTATGAACCAAAAATAGGATTGTTAGGTTGCTTGAATGGGAAGGATTATTCTTCAAATATACAGACGGCAATTCTTGGAGTGCTTTTTTTAGCCAGAAAGCTTGTTGCGAGAAAGTGGCTTTCTCCTTCTCCCCCCAGTCATTCCGAGTGGGTTGAGGAGGTTAACATAACATTACTTCGTGAATATCTTACATACAAACATAGAGGCAGTCTTAAAAAATTTGATCGTATTTGGGAACAATGGCTAGCTGGCCCGAGGTTGGCCCCGGCACAGACGGCCGCTATTAGGATTTTTGGAGGCACACCTCCTTAAGTTTATAAAACTGTTGACTCTCAGAGACCCTAAAAGGTAGACCAATGTAATGTGTTAGGAGAAAACTATATTGATTTTCGAGTACATACCGATCTTGGCAGAGGTGCTTTTTTTTTTTTTTTTCTTTGGGTTGGGGGGGGGGGGGTGGTATGTGTAAGAACGTAGTTTGTTAGGATGTAAAATGGAAAAAATAGTTATATACTGGAGTATATGCATGTGACGAGATGGAAGGTATTTTTGTACAGTGATAAATAATGATCACATATATATGTATTGATGGATGTACATAGATTTGTTGCGATACTGGTATATATATATATATATATATATATATATATATATATATATATATATATATATATATATGTGTGTTTGAGTTTTGATTATTGTACCTATCTTGTTGTAGTGTTAATTTTTCCTTTAATAAAAATTATCTGATTGAAAAAAAAAACATCCACCAGCTCCCTGATGTCATCATGGAGGAGTGGAAGAGGACTCTAGTGGCAACCTGTGAAGCTCTGGTGAACTTCATGCTCAAAAGGGTTAAGGCAGTGCTGGAAAATAATGGTGGCCACACAAAATATTGACACTTTGGGCCCAATTTGGACATTTTCACTTAGGGATATACTCACTTTTTTTGCCAGCGGTTTAGACATTAATGGCTGTGTGCTGAGTTATTTTGAGGGGACAGCAAATTTACACTGTTATACAAGCTGTACACTCACTACTTTACATTGTAGCAAAGTGTAATTTCTTCAGTGTTGTCACATGAAAATATAGAATTAAATATTTACAAAAATGTGAAGGGTATACACTCACTTTGTGAGATATTGTATGTATGTGCAGGATAACATCATCCTTAGCTGGCCAAAGAAGAGGTCAAAAGCACACCCCCCCCCCCAACCCAAATCAGAGAGAGCATAGCTTGTGGAGTTTAATTCTACGTTCACATTTAGATTAAAAACAGAGGACTTTGTGAAATGTATGCTCATTGTATATAAATATTCACAAACCAGCAAGAGTGCCTTTTTTAAGTGTGGTTCAACTCTAATTTAGGAGATCAAAGTTGGAATATACATTTATAGCCATTGTTATACTCAAAGCAAATGATACAAATTTTTCTAATAGTACAGCAGCGCACAAAAAATCTAGACTTGCACCAATTAAAGACCCCTAATGCACACATTCCTTTGGTGTACCAGGCTACTCTCTGTGTCACATACCAGATTGGGGAGTCCAAGATGATGAGGGTTGCCTCTAGCACAATTCCCATCCAAGCATCCCTGGTTGTAGAGACAGGTACTGCTAGGGCAGTAGAAGGGTGCAGGTGCCAGGAAGCTGTTGTTGTGAGCTGAAGATTGGAGACACAGGAGTCCTTCCAGTGGCAGTATGAAGTCTGGTCCCAAGCTTAGCAGCAGCCAGGCAAACAGGTGCAGTGTCAGGATCAAGTTCCAGGTCAGAAACAGGCAGAAGTCGATAATGTTCTGACAGCAAGGTACCAAGTCAGGAGTAGGAGACGTAGTCAAAAATCTAAGCCCTGGTCAATAACACAAGCGAGCAGCAGACATAACAGGCAGGGGTGATCCAAGAGAGGTGTCAGATGTAGCCGGGTGAAAAACAAGGTTAGCAGACTTTTAAGAACCAGGAGCACAGGAACCAGACAATCCGTGACTGAAGCCAGGCAGACTGGCAATTTTAATAGGCTGCTGGGCACAATGATCTGTAGATGTGCCGACACGTATGCGCCAATGCTCACCTGCGTGCACATTCTAGTCCTTGCCCATCTGGGGATCCTGAAGAAGTCATGTGTTGTGACATAACGCATAGGGCATCGGCATACTGGAAGAGATGTGTGAAGGAGCTTGGCGCTCGTGGATGTATCACATTTGAATGCTTTTAAAAAGTGAGTACCCTTCTGTCATTTCATTAAATAAAAACACCAAACAAGATTATGCTATGGAGCTTTATCTTTTTGCCTACACATATAACAGAGTGAATTGATAACCAGAGGATGAGGAGTATAGATGTCTTTTAACATTAGATGTGATGGGAATGAAGGAGTAGCCAAGAAAGACCTATCTAATGCTGTTACCTTACAGCAGTAAGGTGAGCAGCATATGAACACAGAGGTGTCACCTGCACTGAAAATTCACATTAATTTGGGTTGTAGTCACCATTTTGATTACAATGAAGACTTACTACCTTTTCTTTTCTAAGTCACTTGTCAATTGCACATTATTATTTTCATTACCAGTCCTTATTTACATTCCACATCTTAATTGTTTGCCACACAGTGAAGGACACAATATTTTATTTTGTAATATATTTTGCATGTTATCAGTTTTTTATCTGTGCTTTACCATATTACACTGTTGATATATATCATCATGATAGTTTTTGAAGATTTAATTAATTTTATATAATTACTATCTTTCATTCACATACATATGCAATGTTTAGCCATACAGCGCAGCACTTTATCATTTATTTTATCACTTCAATAGCTTGGGTTTGCTACATTGGTGTTTGCCAGCTGTATTTGGGCTGTCATCCTTTATTATAGTGATAGAGCAAGAGCCACATACTATTTATTAGTGTCACTTGTGACTTCGGTTAGTGTGAGAGACAGTTAGTGGCAGTTAGCGGCAGTCCCAGATAGGTTTAGGGTACCCGCCATACATCCCCTAATAAAGATTTAACCCCCTTATCACCCCCAGTTAACCCCTTGTCACAGTGTCACTATTATAGTGTATAGATCCTTTTTCTGATCACTGTATTAGTGTCACAGGTAATATCAGTTAGCGTTAGTTAGTGCCAATACAGGACAGCGTCAAATTTCAACAGCGTTTTCTCTCAGCATTTATGTAAATCAATGATTGCAGCGCTGTAGGAGGTGATTTCACCACCACAGTTAAAATAAGACCATATATGGCGAAGCATAGGGGATGGGGTGGACACAGAGGGCAGATCTCCCCTATGCTCTGCCATATGTTTTTTAACACTTTGCTTGGCAAATATTTCTTCATCTACATGGATCGATGCGAATGGAGAAATCTGCTATGTTCTTTTTTTTCATTCAGCCCATGGCAAAAGAACATTGCATGTATGTCCATCATTAGAAGTGGGTGAATGCTGAGAGGTCGAATGGTGGGCATACCACAAACTTTCTGGCAGAGATTTCTTCATCTGCATTGATCAATATGAATGGAGGAATCTGTTAGGTTCTCCTTTTTCATTCAGCCCACTGGCTGCATGAAAAAAAATACCCTTAAAATATACGCTCAACAAGGACCAGCAATGTACTGGTACTTCGCTGGACTTTGAGTGGTCACACCAGGATGATGCCTGCAGATTTAGGCATCATCTTGGTATAATTTTTTTACACTCTGCAGTTGGCTTTTATGTAAAAGCAATCCTAGTGGATAATTAGCCTCTAGACTGCTTTTACAAGCAGTGGGAGGGGACTAACCCCCTCCCACCGCTGTTCACAGTTTTCTCTGATTCTCTTGTCCCACCTGGTAACCTGACATGGCAGTCGGTGGTTCCGTCAGCTGACTATAGAGCTGATTGGAGACCAGAATTGCTCCAGTCATCTCTATGGCCTAAGATACTGGAAGCTATTAACATTTCATGACTTCGGCTTCGCCAGATATAAACAGCGTCATTGGGAAATTGGGAAAGTCTAGCAGCGTACAAGGCCCACGAAAACCAATCACTGCCTTCAGGCTTTCTAAGGGCGTAAATTGTTGATTTCACTCCTGACTACCTATCACAGTTTCGGAAGCCATGAAGTGCCAAGATAGCACAACCCCTCCCCCCCCATGACCCCTTTTTGGAAAGTAGACACCCCAAGGTATTTGCTAAGAGGCATGATGAGTATTTTGCTGCTCTCATTTGTTTTGGAAAATAAAGAAAGCAAAGGAAAATCTTTTTTTTTTCTTCTTTTTTGAAAATATCAAAACTTTGTGACAAAAAGTGAGATCTGCAAAATACTCAACATGCCTCTCAGAAAATAGCTTAGTGTATCTACTTTCTGAAAAGGGGTCATTTAGGAATATTTTGTGCTGTCTTGGCATTTTATGGCCTCCGAAACTGTTATGGGTAGTGAGCAGTGAAATCAACAATGTATGCCCTTAGAAAGTCTGAAGGCAGTAATTGGTTTTCGGGGTCCTGTACGCAGCTAGACTGCCAAAAAGTCTCACACATGTGGTATCGCCGTACTCAGGAGAAGCAGCAGAATATATTTTGGGGTATCATTTCACATACACCCATGGCATGTTTGAGCAATATATAATTTAGGTGACAACTTTGTGTAAAAAAAAAAAAAAAAAAATTTTATTTTCCCAAAACTTGTGGAAAAATATAAAATATTCCATGGACTCAACATGACTCTCAGCAAATTGCTTAGGGTGTCTACTTTCTGAAAAGGGGTAATTTAGGGGGATTTGTGCTGTCTTGGCATTTCATGGCCTCCGAAACTGTTATGGGTAGTGAGGAGTAAAATCAACAATTTACGCCCTTAGAAAGTCTGAAGCAGTGATTGGTTTTCGGGGTCCTGTACGCGGCTAGACTGCCAAAAAGTCTCACACATGTGGTATCCTCTTACTCAGGAGAAGCAGCAGAATGTATTTTGGGGTGTCATTCTACATATACCCATGGCATGCGTGAGAAATATATAATTTTAATGACAACTTTATATAAGCAAAATGTTTTTATTTTTTTTTGTCATTTTTTAAACACCTGTAACAAAAAATTATATATATATTCATTGGGCTCAACATGTCTCTCAAGAAATTCCTTGGGGTGTCTAGTTTCCAAAAAGGGGTAATTTGGGGGGGGGGGGGGTTGTACTGTCCTGCCATTTTAGCACTTCAAGAAATGAGATAGGCAGTCAGAAAGTAAAAGCTGCATAAATTCCAGTATTTACACCATAGTTTGTAGACGCAATAACTTTTGTGCAAACCAATAAATATACACTTATTGAGATTTTTGTTATCAAAGATATGTAGCTAAATACATTTTGGGCTAAATGTATGACAAAAATTGAGTTTATTGGATATGTTTTATAAGAAAATGTAGAATGTAATTTGTTTTTAAAATTTCAGTCTTTTTTTGTTTATATCACAAAAAATAAAAACCGCAGAGGTGATGAAATACCACCAAAAGAAAGCTATTTTTTTGGTGAAAAAATACATAAATTTAGTTTGGGTACAGCATTGCATGACACGCAAACCAGTTAAAGTCACGCAGTGCCAAATTGCAAAAAATGGCCTGGACATTAAGGGGGTAAAACTTTCTAGTCCAGAATTGGTTAAGATGTATGCAGTATTATGGAACAGTACAATTTATAAAAAACAAAAAATCTACAGTGAAGTGCACTTAAAGGAACAGTTGCCAAAGTTTATCAATTATAAAAATAGATAAAAATAAAATATTAATATGCAAAAGTGCAAGTTAATCAATATATATATAAATAATATATGAGTATTTCATCCAAATATACTACATGTGTAAGAAAAGCTTCTAAATAGATAACACTTGTGCAAAAGAATAAAATATATAAATATCCTAAGTCCACGTGTCAGATGTGCTACTTATAACCATCAAACACTTGTGCAAGCAAATATAAATATAAACCGCAGTCCACGTGTCAACAGTGCAATACCAGTGAAGTGAATTTCCACTGATAACATGATTTCCATAAGCTGTTTAAAGCAAATATCAGAAGTCCTTAGAGAGTAGGGATGTAACGATATCAAAATCTCACGATATTGACCTCACGGTACGATATTTATTGCGATATTGTGGAAAAGCTCATGGTATTGTTAAATAGCTCATGATAGTGTTTGTGATGATAATAGCGAAAAAATACCGACATTTATTCTGCTTTTGCCAGTCAACAGGCAATTTATTGTTGTATTTATGGATCCATGACAACATAAAGCACTGATCACATAGTGCTTTTAAAGTGCAAGTTGTAGTCAGGAACATCAATATTCTGTATAGTAATATTTGGTTGCATAACTGATTCTTCTGTGCAATGTTCAAGTTAAAAAGCAGCTAGAACAATTGTAAACAAACAATAGGCAATTCCCTTTAAGTGCAAACAAAGATCAAGTTAAGTCAGGTTTAAATGTGCAAGGCAAATAAAGGCAGCCCTTTAAAACTGGTATTTAGGAACATAACTTAAACTTAAATAAAATAGTCAGTCAAAAAGCCTTTAAAAAAAACACTGACCTATCATTTAGCTTATGTTCACGTTTTTCATCAGAAAGATCAAAATATCTACATTGCAAGAAAAAAAAAAAACAGTAAAAAAAATCCTTAAACTCTGGTCTATGTAGTTAACAATGATTTGTTCCGCGGGACTGTGTTTATTCCTCTTGCTTTTTGACGGACACCTGTCCTTTTAATATTGTAACCCAACCACGACGATATCGAGACACGACCACGACGATATCGAGACGACCACGACGATACGATATCGCGATATCTTCGATATCGTTACATCCCTATTAGAGAGTCTTATTATTTTTCACCACTAGTGTTCCCACCACCAAGACCCAATTGGGTGTCTTCTTGTCAAATGGACCCTAATGTTTCCATGAAGGTCAAAGAACTTTTGTGTAATTGCATGCCAGCAAAGTTCCTGGTTTTATTGCAATGTTGCTGCCACACATTATTTTTTTTATTATTTTTAAATGGGGCAGAATTGACTGGTGGAAATTGCAGTGTAAGAGGGTATGTGACTGAATGATGAGGCAGAGTTGCAGAGTTGTAGCTTGGTAAAAATTCAAATCAACAATGCAAAATAGGGTTGAAATGGCAAAGCATGTGCATACGCTGCAAAATTATACACAGCAGATTTTGAAAGCTGCCCCAGAATAGACTCTTCATAACAATGTTTGCTTGTCTGGTTAGTAAGTGGCTACATAGCATAGTCTTTATAAGACTCTATAGCAACAGACAGCCTAATAATAAATACTAGTTCAGTAAAACAGTTAAGAACACAAATAGTTACTTGCACTTGTCTTCACAAACAACGCACCTCTCAGTGAAGTCCAGGCTCAGTCTGATAACACAGGCAAACAGCTGGAGAGATCCAGGGCCTCATGACATAGAGAGGTCATCCCAATCTGGTAGCATTTGGGGAAGTGCTTCTGACAGTGTCTGCATCTTCCAGAAAAGTTGTGTGCTATTAGACTCCCTGGCTGCCAATGACTTTCTCAGCTACCTTTAATTTACCAGGTGTGGCCTCTCTGAGCTGATGAGGGAAAGATGCAGAGAAATGTGTCTTCTCTGAGCATGTCCAGGGACCCATTGAGCTATGGGAAAAAAGGTAAAAGGGCCTGTGTATGGTAAGTACTCAGATAGCAAGGACAACTTGCCACAAATCTGTGGCAGTGTTGAATTGTAAGTCTTATTAACATGCCGTAATTTGCATGGCAAGTCTCTAGCAAGAGCAAAGTTGCAGTGGTGAGTCTACAGCAAGATTTCTGCAAGTCACAGTGACCCCTGTGGTGGGATGACTATTGCACAACATAACTGAACCAGAACCTGCAGCAGACTTACAGAATATTTGCAAAGAAAGTTTATCTGGAGTCATGCAATGTGGACTTGTTGCAATTGTGCAATGAACTTGTGAAGCCTAGCAAGTCTAGCAATAGCTTAGCAAGTCATTTTCATCTTTCAGCTCAATTGCTTGCTATCTGGGTAAATTGGCACTCTGCAATAGCAACAACAAACACAACAAATTATGTACAAATTGCTCAGTGGCACAATAATTTAATCGTATAGTTTGTGTGCCTCTTTTTTGTAATACCATACTGCAATAAAATGACAAAACAGAGTGTACAAAAACAAGTCAGAACCACAACTCTATATTCCTCCAGCCCTGTCCTATCCCCAATTACTTCCAAAATATTAAAAATATAGACTTCAGGTGTGTTTGGTAGAAATTATATAGCGTCAGGACCTTAAATAGAAAAAATAGAAACAGACAAAGCAGTATTTATTTTGCAATATAAATATAGAGACACTAGCAACAAATATTATTCAGTAACTGTACAGCATGTAAGCAGTGTGATTAGGGTGAAATACAAGAGGAAGATACAAATTAGAGTGTATTGTTTGAGAAACGCTAGCCACAAATGTTGTACAGTGGCGGGACCGTATGTAAGCAAAACATGATTATGTAGCAATATAAGAGGGAGACATGAGGCATTATCTTACAAAAGAAATTTGAGTGTATAATTTGAGAGACATTAGCCAAAAGTTTTGTACAGTGGCTGGACAGCATGTATGCAGCTTGGTTAGGCTGCAATATATAAGTGGGAGAGACAAACCAAGTTTTATGTTGAAATTAACTTTGAAGTATATTATTTGAGAGACAATAGCCACATATACAGTATCACATAGCAATATAAGTGGGAGAAATGAGGCAAGTTTTACCTTGCTAAAACATTGGAGTGTATTATCTGAGAGACAGTAATCACAAATATTGTTCAGTGGCCATACAGTATATAAGCAACTTGGTTAGGCAGCAAAATTGGAAAGAAAGAGGAGGCAGTTTTTATCTCAAAATATAAATTACTGTGCATTACCTGAAAGTCAAAAGATACATATAATTGTAAATGCTACAGCCCCTAAATAGGCCACAAACTTCAAGGTTGCAGCACATGATTTTCCCCTGCGGCAAACACTGGAAATATGACACCTAAAGTCCATCTGTGGAAACATTGTGTGGCACCTTTACAGTGCTTGGGCAATGGAGTAGGCTGCACATTTTCATACAGAAAGTAGAATTTACCCTGTAACTAACATCAGAAATTTGATAGATGAGGTCCAGCTGTGGAAACATTGTGTGGCAACTTTACGGTTCCTGGGAACTGGAATAGGCCCCAAGCTTTGAGATACAAGGCAGGATTTACCCTGCAGCAAACTTTACAAATTTGATAGCTATAGATCCAACACTGGAAACCTCGATTGGGACCTATACAGCACTGAGCAATAGAATAGGTTGCCCATTTTTGAAGACAAAGCAGTATTTGCCCTGCAGCAAACATTAGACATTTGGCAGCTGGGGCACTGAACAAGCTTCAAGGTGCAATGCAGGATTTACACAACAGTAAATATTATAAATCATAAACCACCAATTAATCCTAAAACAAATTATGGCATTAGTAGAGCAGACAAAACGTGGTCAGAAGAAGCAGATGAATTATCCCATAAAACACCCGTAAACAAAAATATGCACAGTCCATCAAAAAAAGAAGAATGATAATCTTGACAGAGTCTGTGAGTCAAATAGATGTAATATGCTTTCAGAGCAGAGACACAAGAATCCCAGTGTGCAGCTGAAAATGAACCACCTCACACTCCTTCACCAATGTGCGGATAGATCCAGAGTAGATGGAAACTCAACAGAGGACACTGCCTACACATGGAAAAGTCACAAGAGCATGGTTACTGATCACCACAGATTCCACCAAGATGGCCGTCACTTGCTCAGGTATCCAGCGGGGTACTTTTCCTGTCCCGCAGTCTGTGACTGTCTCCTGGTGACCCCCAGCAGGCTGATTTACAGTGTGAGGGAGGACACAGAGGATTCACCCAGCTAATGACAGATCACCATATATAACCCAACATCCTAACGTACAACCTGCAAATCAGTCTGCTGGGGGTAACCAGGAGATGGTCACAGACTGCGGGACAGGAAAAGTACCCATCCTGGCTTTCCATCTATTGCGTGAGTGTGGAGGAGGTGAGGAGAGGGGCTTCACTTATCCAAAGGGACCCCAGCTCTGCGCTGGTTCATTTTTTTCAGCTGCACGCTGGGATTCTTGTGTTTCTGCTCTGGAAGCATATTACATCTATTTGACTCACAGACTCTGTCAAGATTATCATTCTTCTTTTTTTGATAGACTGTGCATATTTTTGTTTATGGGTGTTTTATGGGATAATTCATCTGCTTCTTCTGACCACGTTCTGTCTGAGCTACTAATGCCATAATTTGTCTTAGGATCAATTGGTGTTCTATGATATATGCTATACTTTTAAGTAGCTGCAACCTGTCTATAATAAGACGATAACGATTGGGTATATCCCACCCTTAGGTCATTTATCCTTAGCGCAAGGGACCATTATAATTTGTACTATTTGGTGATTTTTTTAGTAAATATTATAAACTTGCAGATGGGGTCCTGTTCTGCAAAAGTAGGTGGCAACTGTCAGGCGACAGGCTGGTATACGATTAAGCAGTGCAATGTGGTTACAAATAATTCAGTCTCAACAAAATTCTTACATTATTTCTGCAGGACCATAAATCTCAAACACACAGGTTTCCCTCAAACAGTGGTAGGGAACCCCGACCTCATCCCTAGCCAGCAACATGGCATTTTGAAGAATCTTCCTTTCCATTGCCTTATGATGACTGCATACATTTTCTCCTCACAGCTTAGCCCCTTGTGATCTCACTCCCTACATTTTTTGAGTGGGCTATCGCATCTGCATTATATCCTGGTTGATATTAGCACATAATTATCTGGTTTTACTTGCTCCCAGAGTTTCTTTGTAAATAAGAAAAACATTTGTTACGCTGATTTTGAAGAGATATTGCTAGAGATGAAGTAAGAAGCACCACATCCCTTAAATTGAGTAACTACAATGGAGGGGGGCAAGTGGGACTTTAACGGTGCTAAATGATGGAGAAAAATCTGAATTCTCAAAAATTGTACATTTTATTACACATAGAAAGTGAGGACAAGACAATACATCAATATAAAAATGATAAAATCAAGTAAATGCACTCGAAAATATCAACTGAGTTGATATTTTCGAGTGCATTTTCTTGATTTTTTCATTTTTATATTGATGTATTGTCTTGTCCTCACTTTTTATGTGTAATAAAATGTACAATTTTTGAGAATTCAGATTTTTCTCCATCATTTAGCACCGTTAAAGTCCCACTTGCCCCCCTCCATTGTATTTGTTACGCTGCTCCAAACATCTTGGGTTGTTTATGTGCTGGCCATACAATTACTGTTTTGGCTAAACAAAAAAGTCTGCTCATAGTAGTTGAGGAGACATGAAATAACCTGAGTGCCTTGGATGTGGATGTATTGTTTTTAGTTAGGGCTAGTGTGTAGGTTTTTAAAGTGTGTCTGGAGCCTAGGGGCTCTTTGCAGGTGATGGAAGCAGGTATAAAGTACACAATAGATGAGCTGCCTGTATCTCCTGTGTTCCTTTCCCTCTGGTGATACTATAAAAGGAAAAGTGTCTGGTTATGTTCGGTTTGTTCAACGCGGCAATGATTTCCTCAGAGTGGAGGTTAACAATATTTGTTTTAATTTAACTAGGAAATATTGATGATATGAACATTTTGTTCCGATTCATACGCCTTTGTTTTTTAGGCAACTAATGCTATTTCTTTGAATCACTTTATATATGACATTTTGAGACTGGTTGTCACAGAGAATAATTTCTGGAATTGTGTGCCTAGCAACCATTGACTTATGCAGCTAAGCCAGCAAATCTAAACACAGAGCCAAGTCTGAAATAAGCCAGATGGTCTGCCTTGGCTTTTATTAAACCAAATGAGAAAAACCAGAGCAAACATCCTGATAGTTATACCTATGCCTGCTTCAAGCAGTTACATTTTATTTCACTACACACCTTTAAATAATGTGGAAGATACAATTAATATTACTCAGAACTGTCTTTTATATTGTGTGCACTGTGCCAGAATGCTAGTATGCCATTGTATTTCACTTATGTTTGGGTATCTTCAGTTTATTTTGAAAAGTTGTTTTTGGGCTTATCATCTGTTTTTGAATGATAATTAATAAATTGCTGTAAAAGCGTTATTGGGCTATATGCACATGAGCACATGTGCCCATGCCATGTAAACACTTCTTATTTTTGGTTCCTGGGATTTCCAGGTGTACAACCACCTGTAGAATTTAATGAGTTAAGGTGGCTGTATACTGCAATGCTCTGCTAATAGCTTAAAGTAGCGCTTGTGGATAGACGTAATGTCCTGAACGCAGGTATTGTGTGTTTGAGGATATTACATCAGTGACATGGGCTACTGCAAATAGTGGCACATAGTTGTATACGATTGGGCGACCTGGGCACCAGAAGTATGCAGTGTATTTGCACTCCAAGGGCAATTGCACCCATTTGCATGAAGTCTTAGACTAGAGACTAAACGTAAAATCTTGTGGCCACACTTATTTCTTTTCTTATGGGCTTTTTCTTCACAGTTCTATTTATGGAGCTGAAGAACAAGTTAAAATATTGCTGAAACAAGCTTCTGGTTTTTGGGCGATTATGCTAATTTGCAGACTCTATTTCAGAGCCCCATCAAAGCCATGCTATGTGACATGTGCACTGCCATCTTTGACTTCCGATGAACAGTAAGACCAACAAAACGTCTCTGAAACAGTAGCACATCTACACATTACAATGCACATGCAGGAAAGGTTCCCGAGACATGTAGACTAAATGCCACATTTATATACACTCTGCACTCTCTATCCCACCCCTAATATAATTTCCTGTTGTTGTATCTATATCAGATTTATATCACCTGATATATACAAATATATTTTACTCTTATTCAGGGCTAAATCTGCAGTTGTAAAAAAAAAAAAAAAAACCTGTACAGTGCATAAACCTCTTCCACTTATATCATTTACATCCAAAAGCAGCACTATAATTATAGGTTATCCACAGGTGTCCTCATCATAAATGAAAGGCAGAAAGACATAAAACCATTTGTTTAAAATGTATTATTAAAAGCAACCAATTCACTTACGACAGACAGTGTTTTAGGTTTCCCAGTTCATAGATCCTTTTTGTCTCTTTTCTGGATGTCTCATCCTTCATATTCAAACCCCTCCAAATCCCTTCTATATGAACAGATATAGGAAACACCTGGCAGAGCAGCACTACTCACACACTGTAAAGAGCAGAAGGGGTTACACATGAAGCACAACCAGAGTCTGGGTGCGAGAGCAGACCAGGAATAGACACAGTGGGGCTGATTTACTAAAACTGGTAAGTAAGTAAGTATGCTGGTAAGGGAGTAAAAAATCTGGTGCAGGTGTGCATGGTAGTCAATCAGCTTATAACTTCAGCTTGTTCAATTTATATCAGACAATTAGCAATCACAGCCCTGAGTGGAAAGTTGTCATTCATTGTTGATGGTAGTAATACCACCACTAATTAAAGTGGAACTTTAGTCAGAAAATGAAGTCCTGCTAGATCACTTCAGGCTGGACCATTTTGCAGGTATAGCTATGTAAAACATAAAAAATAGGTGTCTATATGGTTTAAAATCCAGTAATAGTGTCCCACCCTGTTCTGCACATGCTCATTTGCTCTCTATTTTTAGGCACTGCTGGGTTTGTAGAGGATCTGCTGACAGTCTTAAAGCAGAAATAAAACCTCCTATCCTTTACCATCAAGGATGCTGCTTCTGTTTAACCCCCTAAGCCCCAGAAGGTTTACTCCCCTTCATGACCAGGCCATATTTTGCGATACGGCACTGCGTTACTTTAACTGACAATTGCGCTGACATGTGATGCTGTACCCAAATACAATATATGTCTTTTCTTTCCTACAAGTTGAACTTTCTTTTGGTGGTATTTGATGACCTCTGTGGTTTTAATTTACAAAAAAAAACTACAATTTTGAAAAAAAAAAAAACAATATTTTTTACTTTATGCTATAAAACATACCCAATAAAAAAAAATGTTAAACATCTAATTTATTCATCAATTTAGGCCAATATGTATTCTGCAACATATTTTTTGTAAAAAAAAAATGCCAATAGGCGTATATTGACACTGCAACTGCCATTGTGCGTCACATGTGATCAGTTATGACACCAGCCATTTGATGGTTTGACAGTTTGGTTGTGGACACAATCAAATATGACAGTTAGCAATCCCAGCATTCCAGGAATGTAACTGTTTTTTTGAAACCATTAAATCAATGGGTTTAGTTCCACTTCATGATTTACTGCTGTTTGGGGGCTTTGGGCTTTAGCAAAATAGCAACCTCCAGCAAGAAGTAATGGGTAAAGTTATGTTTTAATGACTTTAGGCACAGCTGGAAATTTGCTACAGTGTATGGGTAAACAGACGATCTAGTTCACCGGTTTGACAAACCGCGAACAACCAGAGTTCAAGGTAAACCCTGTATCGCCCTGAACTCAAACCTCATCAATACTTTGTATGTGACAACATGCAAAGTTGATTTTCTCAAGTTTTTATTTTACTTATTAGATACTGTAACTCCTACATGGCCTAAATTCTGTGGATCTGCTCAAACGATGCACACATGTGTTTCATCATTTGCAGCTGTTGGATAGTATATGACAATAGTTCTTAGGCAGAAACCATGTATGTGAGACACACCCATCTGTAATGAAAATGAAGAAAATAATGACCCAACATGCTCTTTCTGATCCATAACAATAAAGACAAATGGTAAATTTGAAGTCCTTTATATGATTTTTTGTGGTATGACAAGTGTAAATAAATGCCACACAAGCCATTTTGAGGTTGATGTTTACCAAAAATAACCTCTTTATCACAATATGGAGCCAGCTGTGATATTCTAAAACTAGTAACATATTTCAATGTGGCTTCCTTGTTACCATCTCAACCACGGAACAAAATGGAAGCATTCTTTACAATGTTAGTGTAGAGAACTCCTCCAGAAAATGCATTTCCTGCTAGTCTAGATGTCTGTCCATCAATTTTTCATTTATATCCATACTGGGGCTGATTTTGGGACTATATGAGAAAGACCCTACCACTTAACATTCATAATTTAGGAGGTAACAGCAGGAAGTAAAACATGAGTAAAATCGGTGGAATGGATTTACTAAAGGCAAAAAGACTGTGAACTTTACAAGTGCAGTTGCACTTATTTTCCTTAGTACATGTGATAAAGCTTCACTTTGTAAAGAGTGCATAATCAGGTGCAAGGGAACCAAAGAAAACACATCATTTTGCTTGCATGTGATTGGAATAATATAGCAGAGCTTTACCACATTTACTATGTTATGGGGGAAATGAGCTCAACTGCACTTGCAGTGCACACTTAGGGGTTGATTTACTAAAGGCAAATAGCCTGTGCACTTTCAAAGTGCAGTTGCACTCTGCAAATGCAGTTGCTTTAGGGCTTAGTAAATGAGGTAAAGCTTCACTTTGCAAAGAATACCCAATCATGTGCAAGGAAAATAAAAAAAAATGTGTTTTAGCTTGCACAGGATTGGATGATGAAAGTCAGCAGAGCTTCTGCCCTTTTTACTAAGTTCTGGATCAACTGCTCTTGCAACTTGCACAGTCTATTTGCCTTTAGTAAACCAACCCCTCTTTTTGCCCTTAGTAAATCTACCCTTTTGTGTCAGAAACAGCGCAGGTAGGACTCTGCCTAGAACTTTGCTAAAATTCTTGCAAAGTATATACAGGCAGTCCCAGAGTTACAAACAGCATAGGAACTGTAGGTTTGTTCTTAAGTCTAATTTGTTTGTAAGTCAGAACAGGTCCGTTTTTTAAGTGCCCCAGCCATAATAA